>NC_138185.1:24000386-24226325 GCF_964194105.1 Spermophilus citellus
CATGGTGAAGGAAATCTGTTTACCTCACAACAGTTACAAAGGAGAGAGAGAGAGGAAGGGGCCAGATATCCCAACATCCCCTTTCAGAGCATGTACCCAATGATCTAACTTCCTTCCACCAGGCTGCACCTCCTAAAGACTCTACCACCTTACAATAGTGCCACAGTTGGTGACCAAGACTTTAATGCATTTCAAATCCAAACTATAACAATGAAGAACCAATATTTTGCTTTAATGTTTTGGCTTGAAGCTCATAAAAATATGTGGTTAGTGTAAATATGATCCTAAAAAACCACCTGATGATGATAGGTTAGAAGTTCTAGAAGGAGACTTTTTTCCAGGTAGGATAACACTTATTATACAGGGATACATCCTTATTATATGTCTATGATAGTGGAAGATCTCTAGTTCAGGTATTGCCTGGAGGTTCAATATTTTCCTGGGGATTTGAGTTCTAATTTCCTGCTTCATTTTCTTCGTTCCTATGCATCAATGAAAACACCAAAACACCAGCTCATGTGTGTGTGTGTGTGTGTGTGTGTGTGTGTGTGAGTGTGTGTGTGTGTGTGTGTGTGTGTGTGTGTTGAGGATCTACCTCAGAATCTCGCATGTGCTAGGTAAACTGTACTACTGAGCTATATCTCCAGCCCAAACACTAGGCCATTGATTACTGAGTAAGCAGCCTCCTCCACTGCTCTAACCATAGGATCAATTCCTAGCTCTCTTCTAGGAGAGTTTTAGCTCCTTCTGTATTTTAGATTCCCAGACTAAGAGGGGAGAGAGAGAGAATAGATAGATCCTAGATTTTTACTCTCTTTGGAGCTCAAAGTTGCCGCTCACAGTGGTGTATACCTGTAATCCCAGTGGCTCCGGAGGCTGAGGCAGGAGGATTGCAAATTCAAAGCCAGCCTCAGCAAAAAGCAAGCTGATAAGCAACTCCGTGAGACCCGGTTTCTAAATAAAATACAAAATAGGGCTGGGGATGTGGCTCAGTGGTCGAGTGTCCCTGAGTTCAATCCCCAGTACCCCTCCCCCCAAAACAAAGAGCTCAAAGTTCATTTAAAATAATATTTATGATGTTTTAGTCAGAAATGTTAGGTGTTTTCTAGCAGAGGGTTTCCAGAAAATCTAAACTGAAATCCTGCCAAACATTTCTATATCCATCAAACTCTAGCTTTTCTCATCTCTTCACAGTCCCTTGGGAGAAAATGTGTAACAAAGATGTGAGGGCCTCTTGGGTCAATGCAGACTTACTTGGAGTCTAAAAAGCCGAAACAGTGTAGCATAATTTTCCTCATTAAGATTCTGCTTAAACTTTGAGGATTTTGTTAACATTTGGTTTTGTTTAATTTTACCCATATCCTTTTTCCCAGAATTGGGCATTATGGGGGCTCTAATGGCTTCTTGAACATCAAATAGTTCTTGAAAGTAAAAATGTGATGGATTGAGTGTGAATGAAGCAAACAAGGATTACATTTTCATTGAAATACATATGGAATTAATAATTAGCAGGAAAGCTTTTCATAATTAGAAAAAAATGTTTGGGGATAATGTTTGAGATGCCTGAGAAATGAATGTTGCTGGACTGTACTCTCTCAAATCATAATTTTTCTCTGAAACAATGATGTCACAGCCAGAGAACAATTAATCCCAACCAGGAGGTAAAAAATGCTGGCACAGTTTCTGCTGTGTAGTAAGCAATTAAGGAGTTTCTGCTTAATCTCTATTTTACGAATGTTTCAAACACCACTAAGCCTATGTCTAGGGAAGAAACTTCTTTCATGCCTGCCCTCAGGAGTTCATAGTTTGGTAGAGGAGTGGATGTGCAAAGAAATAAAAACAATAGGATGTTCAGGGTCTGACGCAGAGAGGAGTTAGTACATTGTGCCTGAAGGCATCTAGAAAGGCAGCAGGATGAGAGTTTGGGCTGCGTCCTAAAGGAAGAGCTGCTTGCCTGGTGGACTCTGCTGGGCAGAGGGAGCAACACCTGTGGAGACTCAGAGCCAGGAAGACAGCTTGGAATTTTTAAGGAAGTGCCTTTAAAGTGGGAAGCCATGATACAGGAGAGGAGGACACATTAAAGTTGGGGTTGCAGGGCCAGTTTGAGTCCCAACTAAAGAGGGATGTAGGGCTTTATCCTGAAAGATCAATATTGTGATTGTCATCACAGTGTCTCAGCCCTCACTTTACATAGACATATTATAAGATAACTTTTATTGAGGCATAATTTATATATAATAAAATGCACCCATTT
The DNA here is from genome assembly GCF_964194105.1 of Spermophilus citellus. Taxonomy (NCBI): domain Eukaryota; kingdom Metazoa; phylum Chordata; class Mammalia; order Rodentia; family Sciuridae; genus Spermophilus; species Spermophilus citellus. Next base: position 24,002,641 of record NC_138185.1, read on the forward strand.
CAAGTATATGTCTTGGTGACTTTTGACAAATTATTTACCTGTGCAACCACTATAACCTGGAGATTATCGATACCTCAATATTTGCTTCTCAATGAATGTACCCCCTATACACACCCAGGCAACCAGTGTATATTTTCACCATTATAAATTACATCTGTCTTTAGGACTGGGGTTGTAGCTCAGTGGTAGAACACTTGCCTTGCATGCGTGAGGCCCTGGGTTCAATCCTCAGCACCACATAAAAAAATAAATAAAAATAAAGATATTGCGTTCATCTAAAACTAAAACTAAAAATAAATTACACCTGTCTTTTCTAAAGTTTCCAAAAAATGAAATCAAATACTATGTATTTTGTGTATGGCTTCTTTTGCTCAGCTTGATGTTGTGTTTTGTTGTAATACTGGAAATTAAAACCATAAGCACTCTACCACTGAACTATATCCCCAGCCCTTTTTTATTTTGAAGCAGAGACTCGTTGAGCTGGCCAGACTGGCCTCAAACTTGCAATCTTCCTGTCTTAGCCTCCTCTGTAGTTGGATTTATGGACGTGTGCCACTGTGACTGAGGTTCACTGATGTTGTTGAAAATTTAATTTATTGTTATTGCTGGGGTTTGATTAGGCTTATTTAACAGATTTGTTTACCTAGTTACCTACTGAGAAAATTATTTTTTTCCACATTATTTTTACTGGTGCATTATAGTTGTACACACTAATGGCATTTGTTGTTGCATATTTGTATATACACACAGTATAATAATATCATTTGGCTAATATCACTCCCCAGCACTTCCTCCCAGCCTGTCTCCCATTCCTTGGTCCCTTTCCTCTACTGATTTCCCTTTGATTTTAGGAGATCCACAATACCTTGATGACATCTATTGAGGAACATAGGAGTCATTTCCAGTTTCTGAATTTTATAAAGCTACTATGGACATCTGTGTACTATTTTGTATCAACATTTACTGTAACATGTGTTGTAGCTAATAAGTCTGGGAAGATCTTATTACCCCACCACCACTAACCAAAAATACGAGTGGTGGCAGGCAGTGAGGGGAGGGTAATGTGAAGATTTGCCTCAAACCTAGACAAGAACCACGAGGAGGAAAAAGAGAGTGGGGAGAGAGAATGAGACTCCCTGCCTCCTCTAGGAATTAGACTGAAACTTGACCACATCCACGTTCGCTGAGACCCAGTGAAGAAGAAACTGGATTCCTATGTACATATATGAATGTACCACAGTAAATCTTCAACATCATGTACATTAACAAGACTGGGATCCTAATTAGAATAAGATATATTCCATGCTTGTATAAACATATCAAAATCAATTCTACTGTCATGAATAACTAAAAAGAACAAATGAAACAAAAAAAAAAAGAAAAAAGAAGAAGAAATTGGAGGCTAGATGAGAAAGGACATAATGGAGACAGATCAAAGTCATGCATCATATTTTCAGTGTCCTGATTTCCAAGGGACCAGTCCTTTCTTAACTTTGATATTAGACAAGGAACTTCCAGGCTGAGGCCCTGACAAAGAGGATGAAACTGATTCTTCATCTGCAGAGAGAGACCATGAAGACATAGAATAGTTTCCTTTACCACCTTTATCTCCACCTATCCTTAGTTGAGCTCAACAGATACATATTGATATCTGCCTGTTACTATACCAGTGAGATTGAGTCTGAGGATACAAAGATACATAAGACAGTCTGTCTCTCTTTCAGGACCTCACAAAGGAATGGAGGAGGGGTGCCTTGTGCATCTTGAAGGTGAGGGCAGTAAGGAGCTAAGACTTATGGGATGAAGTGAGAAAGAAGAACAAGAGCACTACATGCAGACAAGAAACATTTTGTGACCTAGAATATGTGGTGAAAGGTGGGAAGTAGTCAGAGATATTACTAATGAAGCAGAGGTAAGCTGGGTATGGGGGTACGTGTCTGTAATTCCTGATACTGGGGAGGCTGAGGCCTGAAATCTAACACTTAAATTTGAGACTTTTAGAACTGCCCAGGCAAGGAATGATAAGGACTTGAGAACCAACTCTCAGGTGATATCTACCTAGAATATAAACCACTTACATATAAATATAAGTGGCTTATGAACAGTTGATGACATTTCCGACAGAACAGATTCTGCTATACAAGATGTTTATGCACATTTGCTTTGAAAGAGGAGAAAGGGAGGTGGAATGAGGCAGGAGGGAGTTCCATGAAAGATTCTTCAAGTACATGATGACTTTAGAAGATTCTCTAGGTTTAGATTCTGTTTTTTAATTTTCACTGGTCCTGCTCCTAAACTAATTCTTTTGTGGAGATCTATTTTTGATGTGCTATAATTATCATAATATATGGACTTGGTCTTTCTGAAGTCTTAGTTCTGGCTATTACTAGGTGAATGATCTTGGGAAAGTCATTTCAACTTTCAAATCTCATATGTACAATTTCTGGACATGTACATGGAGACGAGAATAACAATATCAACCTCAAAGTTTGTTGAAAGAATAAAATGAGATTATTCATGAAAAATAATTTTTAAAAGCTGTACACTTGTTAGTTATTGCACTTGGCATTCACAAAAGATACTTTTAGGTCTGTAGGTGGGTGTGGGAGGCAGATATTCCTTATAGAGCATACTAGTGGCTATGATTCATTGAGTAGTTGCCTACTGTGAGCCCTGACTGTGAACCATTGAGTACCTGTTTCTTCTAGAAGGGGATCCCCAGATCACAGGAGTTGGTTAAGTAGTAGTTGTGTCAATATTTAGAAAATATGAGACACTTGCCTGGGCTATTTTGATTTGATTACCAAGAAAGAAAAAAAATGATGTCTGCTTTCAGTAAGAGCTAGATTTGGGGGGAGGGGGACTGTTTGATCATTAAGGGAAGGGAATAAGTAGACAAAAGCAGAGAAAGCTACTCTGGAGGCTGAGGCCAGAGGACCTGAAGTTTGAGGCCAGCCTGGGAACTTAGTGAGACCCTGTCCAAAATAAAATATAAAAAAAGGTCTGGGATATAGCTTTGTGGTAGATATCTTGCATGGCATGCATAGGACCACAGGTTCAATCTCTAGCACCACTTAAACACACACACACACACACACACACACACATACACACACACACACACACACATACACACACACACAATGAATACACCACTTTAAAAAAAAACACCCACAATGAAAAGGGAGAGAGAGACAGAACAGCAAGAGGCAATATGAAAACAAAGGGCAAAATCAGAAAAGAGACTAGAAAAGTAAAAAAACAAAAGTTTTTCCCAAATGTCTCCTATTTCAGACCTCATATTCATGCCTCATTTTCTGAAGTACATGAACCTCAAGGAAGAGGGGAAGAGTTGACCGGAGTTTATTATTACATATAATATTTTTCTGTGGATTATATTCCTAACTCAATGCAAATTTAGACTACAATCCACTTGATATAGATTTTATTCAACTTTTTGGAGAAGATGATTTAGTTTATCATACTCTGCTTCAACAACCTTACCCAAAAGGGGAATGTTTCTTCAAGGAAGTTTTCACATGAGAAAACTTCTTTGATTTGAAACTACACAATAATAATCTTCCTTTATAGCCCACCAAATTCTTTTATAACAAAACTAGAAAACATGGCAAGAATTGGTGCCAGATGATACCAGGAGTCAATCATTTATTCACTCTTTGAACAAATGTGTATTGAACAGGAGACTTTTTGCGAGGTGTGAGGTTTAGAGTGGGGGAAGAAAACAAACATGGTTCTTACTCTCATGGAGGTTATAGTCATGTGGAAGAGTTAGATAGTAAATAAACACATCAACAAACATATAATCAACATATAATTAAAAATTCTGAAAAGAGAAGTTCCTCAAAATAACTTCAGATGTAGGAGTGGAGACTTCAGATGTAGAAGTGTTGAGGAAATGAAATTTAAATTGAAACCTGAAGGATGAGAAAGATTGTCCTGAGCAGAATAAGAGTAGTCTAGGCAAAGGAAATGAAATGTTTGTAGCTCAGAGACGGGAAGAGTTCAATTGTAGAGCTCATCAAAGCAGGCTCATGTGGCAGATCTCAGGAGTCAATGTAGGCAAAGCTCAATAAAAAAAATGATCCTTCTCTTGTCTCTCATGACCTCATAGTTTAGGATAATTGTTCAATGTTTTGGATGTGGTCAAGGCTGAAACAAATGCCAACAGTTCGACAGAGCTATTGATAAGGCCAGGGCTAACTCAGCCCCTGATGAAGACAAAGGGCAGAATGAAGTAGGGTAATTGAATTTCAGGATTCTGCATATTTGAGCCTTGTTCAGTATGTCCTCCGAGGTGGATCACTTAATTGGATTTTCTTGACATTCCACCACTGTTTTTATAGTGCAAATTTTACTGGTGATTTAGTGACCTGATTCCTCTGTCCCTTACTTCTCTGATTGATGTTCTAACTACTGTCATCAACTCTGGCAATTTCCAGGCCAAGCATCTCAGAGCCAATTTAGACTCTTCTGTCATGTGGAGATACACAGTGAGCAAGACAGTCCCTGCCCTTGTGGTGCCAACATTTTCACAAAAGGATTGTAAAGTTTCAACCAAAGAAATAGATCAAGCCAGAGTAAGACAGGAAAATTCCCCCACAATAGATTAAATGAGTTCCTAGGACTCTTTGAATGGACGAAAGCTTGCATCTGATATTAGACTGGGAAGCTAGTTAATCATCACTGGATTACACTACGGTAGTAAAGGGAAATAAAGTTGGAGAGGTTAAGATTCATTTATGGAAGACCTTGAATACTAGGCTACTGAGTGTTAAACACAGATAATGAAGAGGCATCCATTTTTTTCTGATGTTTTTTTAAAATCAGATTCTGAAGAACCATCAGGTTTCTTCATATCCAGCCTTCTTCAACAAAACTGGAAAAGGTATTGCCTCCAAATCTTTGTACTTAGTGACCGACTAATGACCTACATTTGATGTTGCCTCTTTTATTATTATTTACATTTCAGTTTGTTTTTATAACTTTACACCAAAGGACTCAGAAATCAGAAGAGTAATGTCAGTTAAATGGCTGACTGGAGGTGCCAAAACAAGGGAGTGGTTCCAGACAGAGCACCAGAGTGCAGTGGATGGAGGCAGAAATGTTGTAGAGCACCAAGATGCAAGATGTCCTTATAAGGAAAGAACTGAGCACATAGTATCTGCTGTCCCTTCTCTTGAGATCTATTCTGAACCAAAAGGGACTTTACTCTGCAGGGAAAAGGTAAACAGGAGACTCCCCAACAGTCCCCACTCATACCACAGACAACTGAAGCCTTTGCTACTGAAGAAGCCCGTATCCCTCACAGGCCCTGAGCCCAGTTTGGGGAGCTGCCAGGTTATCACCTTACCCATTGCCCTGGAGAACCCCTGCCCCCACCAAATCCTACTGCACAGTGATGTCTTGACGTAGCACAGAGAATGAGGTTGGGTTCTTTGTCTCATTAATTTGAAGAATAAAATCCACAGACACAGGGTGAAAGCAAAGTAGCAGGATTTATGACAGTAAAAGAAGGCAAGCAGAGCTCCCAAAAAGGGAGGTGTCCCAAGACAGGGATACCAAAGAGTGGCTATTGCCTATGGGTTTATCTATCAGTTTAAGGAAGTCAGCCCCTTGCCCAATCCTGGGTTAGGCATTCAGTGTCCATGAGGTAATCATGCAGCCTTTAGTCCAATCAAAATATCAATCAGGCGTTTTTTTCCTTCTTTGGAGAGGCATGGATCCCAGTCATATAGGTCCTGATTTTAAAATAGCCTTTTGTAAGTTTCTTAGCAAATATCGGCAGGTGCTGCCCAGGAAGTTACCCAGGGTCCCATCTCCCTAACCTCCCAGCCTTATCTCTTCCTCCTGACATCACCGAGACCACACCCATTTGGGGACCTGGGAAACAGCCAGGCAGCTTCCCCCAGCAGCTGAGCTAAACTATACCCCATAACCAGAAAAGTGGCCCCACTCATTCTCCTACAGCCCCAGAAACTCCTGGGCATCCCAGCCTGAGTGGCTCCACTTACAGAAGCCACTGGTACTTGCACAAGTATCAGTCAGGTGCCCTGCATTTCCTCCTGATGCCCTGAAAGCAGCAGCATGCAAGTTTTCTTATCTTAGGTCTTGGGAAGCAACCAAGTATGAGGGACTCCACCCACCAAGGCCCCAACGAAGCAGCCAGATGGCCCTGCTTTCCCACGCATCTGGGATGTAGCTGAACAACCTTTCTTGAGTGGTTTTGTCCAAAGAGAAGCCCTGGAAGCAGCTGGGTAGCTCTACCAATCCTCCTGCAGCCCACAAGGTGGTTGAGTAGCCATTCTTAGGTTGGCCTGGTAAGGTCCTGTGAGCAGAAGTGTTTCTCCCACCCACTCTCAGCCTGGGGAAGCAGCTGGGCAGCCCACCTTGGGCATATTGTCCCCTGAAAGCCCCATACAGCCCTTACCCATACCCCATACAGCCTCTGGAAACTGACAGGCACCCCATGTGGGCTCTGGGCATGGTGCCAGCCTCAGACACTGAGCACCCTGCCCCATATAGGGCATGCTGTGGTATATCTACCTGGGCCCATGTGGTGTGGGACATGACCCCCACATGAACCACAGAAACTGACAGATGGTCCACAATTGAATCTGGGTGTACCAGTCCAGAGCTGCCAGCAACTATGGGAGCTGCATCCCAACTGGCAGTGCAATCCTTCAGGGCTGCAGTTTAGGCTCTCGAGACATCCATAGGCTCACCAACATGGATTACAGCTGAAGAAGCTACATTGGCACCACACTAAAGTTCCTACTTGGAACCAAAGCCAACACAGCACATCCAACCAACACACTAGTCCACAGCACCAGCAGAAAGTCTTTTTACTGAAAAAGCCACTTTATATAATCACTAAAGGCAACTGATCTGTCAGATGCACATATACCAACATAGGGACACAAGAAGCCTGAAAAAACAAGGTAAGCATGATGCCTCCAAAGGACAGAGTAATAACTCTCTCACTACTGTCAGGAGGAAGAGATAAGGCTGGGAGGTTACCTCGTGGACACTGAATGCCTAACTCAGGATTGGGCAAGGGGCTGACTTCCTTAAACCTATAGATCTATATAAACCCCTAGACAATAGCCACTCTTTGGTGTCCCTGACTTGGGACCCCTCCCTCTTTGGGAGCTCTGCTTTCTTTTTATTACTGTCATAAATCCTGCTACTTTGCTCTCAGCCTTGTGTCTGTGAATTTTATTCTTCATATTCATGAGACAACCCAACCCAACTCTGTGCTACATCAAGCACAACAGATTTCCAAGAAAAGTAAATTGGTGAATTGTTTGAAAAATGCATTTCAAAGAATGCTTTTTATGCGAACTTAATGATGTACAAGAGAATACACAGAGGCAAGTCAGTGAAGTTAGAAAGACAATTCATGATATGAATGTGAAATTTAGTGGAGAGAGAGATCATAGTAGGAACCAAACAGCAATCTTGGTGCTAAAGAACTCAGTGAATAAAACTAAAAATACAGCTGAAAGCCTAAGAGCAGAATTGATTAGGCAGAAGAAAAAATTTCTAAGCTTGAAAACAAGTCTTTGGAAATCATCCAATCAGATAAAAAATTTAAAAAATCAAAATGAGAAAGAACAAAAAGAGCCCTCAAGACTTATGGGACATGATTAAGTGAGCAAACATTTGTGTTATGAGTGTTTCAGAAGGAGAAAAGAAATGGCATTCTGTCCGAGGTGATAAATATGCCAGTTACTGTGACCCAATCATTATACACTGTATTTATTGAATATATATGATTTCTATGTATTTATTATAAATAAAATGTGATAGATATGAAAATTATTTTTTTTAAAGATAGAATGAGAGAGAGAGAGGGAGAGAGAGAGAGAGAGAGAGAGAGAGAATTTTAATATTTATTTTTTAGTTTTTGGCGGACACAACATCTTTGTTTGTATGTGGTGCTGAGGATCGAACCCGGGCCGCACGCATGCCAGGCGAGCACACTACCACTTGAGCCACATCCCCAGCCCTGAAAATTATTTTAATACACATTTTTTTGTTGTCATTGTTGGGAATTAACCCCCATAGCTTCATGTATGCTACATAAGTGTTCTACCCCTGAACCACATCTCCAGCCCCTGAAAATAATTTTTAAATGGCAGAAATTAGAAAGTCAATCCATAAAATTTCATATTCACCTTCCTCCCAGGGCAGATCACCTGGCACCTATTGAACTTGTTCCTTAAGACCCTTATGGTCTTAGCAACACATGTCTTCCCACTCTTTTCTATATTTACTGGCATCTCTGCCTATTCTGAGCAGTTACCTCTAGACTCAGATCAGCCTTTGCTCTGAGGGTAAAGCCCAGAAAAATTCTCTTTCCCTTGCTTTTATGCTTTCCAGCCCTCTGTCAATGAGTCCCAGGTGGTCTACTTAGTGCAGTTTTTTTAAAATGTATTTTAGTTGTTGATAGACCTATTTATATGCGGTGCTGAGAATCAAACCCAATGCCTCACACACACCAGGCAAGTGCAATACGGATGAGCCCCAGCCCCAGCCCTAGGGCAGTTTTAATTAACACTTAATGGCTGTTCAAAACCTTACCTGACATACTGCAACAACACTGATAGAGGATTTTTCAGAGTCTTTTTTTTTTAATATTTATTTATTTTGGTTTTTGGCGGACACAACATCTTTGTTTGTATGTGGTGCTGAGGATCGAACCTGGGCCGCACGCATGCCAGGAGAGCGCGCTACGGCTTGAGCCACATCCCCAGCCCTCAGAGTCTTTTTGGAATGAGATTACTGAATCTATATGCAATTCATAATGAGTACAATCATACCACTTCAGCTTGGCTTGAGTATACATATGGATCATGCTTTTCAGTTATTTCTTGACCAATACCAACCATGTCAGAATTCTCTCATGCAACTTTTCTTGGCAAGGTAAAAGTAGTGAAGTCAGGAGGAAGAGATAAGTCTAGGAAGATAGGGAAATGGGTCCCCGGCAACTTCCCGGGCAGCAGAACACAAACAACAGCTGCAGGATTTTGCTGAGAAACTTGCAAAAGCTTATATTTATATTTACACTCCATGTGACGTGGAGTCCATGGCCTCTCCAAAGAAGGAAAAATGCCTGGTCAATATTTTATTGGACTAAATTTTGCATGAACGCCTCATAGACACCAAGTGCCTTACCCAGGATTGGACCAGGGGCTGACTTCCTTAAATCCATATATCCATAAAACCCCTACATAATAGCCATTCACTGGAAACCCTCTGGGTCTTCTCCCCACTGCAGGGGGAGAAGAACTTTGCTTTCACCTGCTGCTGTCTTTGAATCTTATTCTTTGAATTCTCAAGACAAGAACCCACTTGATTCCATGTTCTGTGTTACATCTGTTAGGGGCTCATCTAGGATCTGCAGAAGGATGAGTAAAGCGACCAGTGAGCTGCTACCTTTTCTGGAAGCACTAGCTCCATTAATTAGCTCTCCTTTTCTTTGAAACAAAAACCGGCACCTGTCAGTCACTTAAGAGCAAATAGCAAGGATGCGGGTCTACAAGACTCAGATGACAGGCTATGTTTCAGTTTCCTCTCTGTGGGGGAAAATTAGTATGTGGGACAGAGAAAGGTTTGAGACAATTGAAGGCTGAGGTCTGGGGCCACTCCACCATGCTGCATGAAGGTCCCATGTCCTGAGTCTGCCCTTAGGGCACCAACCATTGACCCTCTCTCTTTTGCTGTAAATACCATTTTCCCCTTCCTCTGCCAAAATGCCTTACCTGTGCAACTCCAGTGCCACTTGTGACCCCCACTTCCCCCACTTTCCTTCCCCAGATTCTTGAAAGTCTCTAGGAGGGAGGTTCAAGGATGGAAATTATGAAAGAGAATTCTAGGCCTTCTTCATGACCTCCTGTCTCTGGTGTCTCTTTGATCCAAAGAAAGAAAGGAGTCAGTCCCCTCGATCCCTGATCCACAATTCCCCTCTCAGGTGGAATCTCAAGAGAAATGATATTTTTTTGCTTACCTTAGCATTTCCACTAAGGGTTGACCTCAAACCAGGATATACTAAACATTATCATATGAAGTGTCTTTCCTCTGGGTCCTCAATCTTGAGTGTACTCCAGTGGAAATATTGTCCTTGGTTCTATAATAGGACCTGCTTGCTCCGAATGAAAGATAGGGGCTTCCATGACCTTGATTATGATTTTGAGGGCAAATGTGGGCCACAACAAAGGTTGATGAGGCTGACTGAAGAAACATGAGCTAGATTAAACAGTCCCTTTCTAACCCAAATACACCTCAGGAAGATATCGAGCCTCTTCTTAAAGGAATTTACCCCAAATTAAATAACTGGTGGGCAAAGTATCTAAGGACCCAAAACACACAGGCACCTGGGTAAGTGTGACTACTCTGACAGGCTACATAGGTAGCTCCTTTATGGTCACACATAAAAGGAGGGAAATCAATGCCAGGGGTCGCTCTGGCAAGGAGATGGACACACTGTCCTTGTCCCTGTCCCTTTATCTCATAGATGGTAAACACTTCTACTTTCTGCACTCCTCTAGATGTATTGAAAAAAACTGGGAAAATCTGACCCTCATAACCTGAAAAAAAAATCACCTGAGATTTTCCTGTGCTCAACCTTGCCTTTCATATTAGCTGGGAGATGAGGAAAGATAGTCTCCAAGGGACACATCAACTATAACACCATCTTTCAGCTAGACTTGTTTTACAAAAGGGAGGAAAATGGTCAAAACTGCCTTATGTGGAAGCATTTTGCTTTTCATTCTGAAAACAGCAGCTTTCCTCTCTCCTTAGCTGCCTGTCTGAAATCCATCTGGAATGTAAACTGCAGGAGCAACTGCCCAAAGCAGTTCAAGACCAGAGGGGGAGAGGGAATGTCACTTTTAAACCCAAGCTGCTGTGGGACATAGAAGACAGTTTTCTCTTTTCTTGTGCTCTGGGATTCTGCTCATTCAGTAAGTTCCTCCTTAAATGTTAGAGAAAGGAGGAAACAAAGAGGAAGGAGATATGAAAAGGCCAGCTACACCAAGCCCCTGACCTTTTCAGGATGTTTAAGGAGCCCACTATCTGCTCTGAGGACAATGTAACTGGCATTGTCCCAAATTGCACGGATTTAGCTTCAGAAAGCTGACACAACAGGTCCATCAGGATGTCCTTATTCCTGTGGGATTTTTCTCTTCTCTCCAGATGGGCACAGAGGAAAAAAAAAATTAAGACATCCATATGTACAAGTTTTCTCTTTCTTAAAAACCTTTTCGTAGGGGCTGTGGTGGTGGCTCAGTGGTAGAACGCTTGCCTCATATGTGAGATACTGCGTTCAATACTCAGCTCCACATATAAAGAAATGAATTAAATAAAGGTCCATCAACAACTAAAAAAAATTAAAAAGCAAAACAAAACTCTTTTCTTAGCTGGCCACAGAGGCTCAGGAGGCTGTAGCAGGAGGATCAGGAGTTCAAAGCCAGCCTCAGCAACTTAGTGAGGCCCTAAGCAACTCAGCAAGACTCAGTCTCTAAATAAAATTAAAAGATGGGCTGGGATGTGGCTCAGTGTTTAATCATTGGTACCAAAAAGCAAAACAAAGCCAAAAAAACCCCCACCTTTTCTTGACCCCAAAATCTCCACCAGAAAACTTCTAGAACTCATAAACGAATTCAGCAAAGTAGCAGGATATAAAATTAACACCCATAAATCAATTGTATTCCTATTCATCAATGATAAATCAACTTAAAGAGAAATTAGGAAAACTATCCCACTCACAATATCCTCAGTAAGAAAAAATAAAATACTTGGAAATCAATCTAAGAAAAGAGGTGAAAGACCTCTATGATGGAAACTACAGAACACTAAAGAAAGAAACTGAAGAAGAGAAGATGAAAAAATCTCCCATGTTTTTGGATAGGCAGAATTAATATTGTTAAAATGGCCATACACCAAAAGTGCTATATAGATTTAACAAAATTCCTATTAAAATTCCAATGATGTTCTTCATAGAAATAGAAAAAGCAGTCATGAAATTCATTTGAAAAAATAAGAGGTCCAGAATAGCCAAAGCAATCCTTAGCAAGAATTGTGAAAGCATGAGGCATCACAATACCAAGACATTAAATTATACTATAGAACTATAGTAACAAAAACAGCATGGTATTGGCATGAAAAAGACATGAAGACCATTGGAACAGAATAGAAGACACAGGGTCAAACCCACAAAAATACAGTTACCTCATATTAGAAAAGGCACCATAAATGTACATTGGAGAAAAGATAGCCTTTTCAACAAATGGTGCTGGGAAAACTGGAAATCCATATATACTAGAATGAACTTGAACCTATCTCTCACCCTGCACAAAACTCAATTCAAAGTAGATCAAGAACCTAGGCCAGAGACCCTGCACTTACTAGAAGAAAATGTAGGCCCAACTTTCTATCACATTGGCTTAGGAATTAACTTCCTTAACAAGACTCATAAAGCACAAGAAGTAAAATCAAGAATCAATAAATTGAATCAAACTAAAAAGCTTCTTCAGAGCAAAGGAAACAAGAATGTGAAGAAAAAGTCTATACAATGGGAGAAAATCTTTGCCACCTGCATCTCAGATATATAAAGAACTAAAAAAAACTTACTCCCTGCAAACAAAAACAAAAACAAAAACAAAAAAACAAATAACTCAATCAATAAGTGGGCAAAGGAACTGGACAGTCACTTCACAGAAGAAGAAATATGAATGGTCAAGAAACATATTAAAAATATTCAATATCTCTAACAATTAGAGAAATACAAATAAAAACTACACTGAGATTTCATCTCACTCCAGTCAGAATGGCAATTATCAAGAATACAAGTATGGTCTGGGGTTGTGGCTCAGTGGTAGAGCACTTGACTAGTATGTGTGAGGCACTGGGATCTATTCTCAGCACCACATATAAATAAAAAATAATAAAGGTCAATTGACAACTAAAATTTTTTTTAAAAAGAATACAAGTAATGATAAATGTTGGCAAGGATGTGGGGAAAAAGGTACACTCATATATTGTTGGTGGTACAATCACTCTGGAAGCAGTATGGAGATTCCTCAGAAAACTTGGAATGGAACTACCATTTGGCCCAGTTTTCCTAATCCCCGGCATCTACCCAAAGGACTTAAAATCAGCATACTACAGTGACACGACCACATCAATGTTTTTAGAAGCTCAATTCACAATAGCTAAGCCATGGAACCAATCTAGGTGCCCTTCAACAGATGAATGGATAAAGAAAATGTGGTACATATATACAATGGAATATTACTTAGCCATAAAGAACAATGAAATTATGACATTTGCCAGTAAATGGATGAAACTGGAGACTAAAAACTATCATGCTAAGTGAAATAAGCCAATCTCAAAAAAACAAAGGCTGAGTATTGTTTCTAATATGCAGATGCTAATACACAATAAACGGGGGAGGGGAGATTAGAAGTTTATTGGATCAGACAAGGGGAATGAAGAGAAAGGAGGGGGGATGGGAATAGGAAAGACAATAGAATGAATCAGACATAACTTTCCTGTGTTCATATATGAATACGCCAACAGTGAAATTCCACATCATGTACAACCACAAAAATGGGATCCTAATTAGAACAAGTTATACTCCATGATACACTCTACTGTCATGTAAATCTAAAAAGAACAAATAAAAAAATGTAAAAATATAAAAATTTTTCCCTGAGGATTTCATGGGCTCCCAGATTCTTTAAATATCTGGACCAACTCTAGTCTGATCCAAAGTGCACTCTGGTCTGCTATAGATGTTTCATATGCTCTTACTAGAGTAGTTTATTGCCATGCCATTTTCCCCAAAACTTCTCTTTTTGAGTTTATGGTTTTTCTGGTGATTTACCTTTGGTCCTATTCTTTTTATTCTGATTAATTTTGTTCTGTTTAAATGGAATTTTTTGGCCCTCTGTTTTTTGTTTTTCCCTTGCTGTCTTTATTCAAAAGCCAATTAACTTTGAAATATGCTGGACTCCTGTGACAGGCTCTGTTTTAATTTCTAAAGAATCAAATCTAACAGTCTGTGTGATATTTCCTGCCTGTTTTCATGTATATTTGTGCACACCTGTGTATTGTGTGTTGTGTCTACATATGTGCTTGTGTCTCTATATAATTTATATGCAATCAAACTTCACTTATAGATAAATGAGCACTCATAAATTTAAAAGAAATGGATCCAAATGTCTTTTAGTTTATATGACTTAAATAAATATTTAACAAAAAGATAATAGTAAAGATGTCTTTGAATTTACTAATGCACATGTTTTTCTAGGCAGTCAGCCAATCAAGAAAGTGTTGGTGGCTATAAAATGTTTATAGTGTCCGTTGCTTTTAAGGTTTTTTTCTTCATGGGAAAGATTGCTTGAAATATTAACTAGTCTTGTCTGTTATCTTGGTTTTCATCAATAACCTACAGTTCCAAGCATTCTTGGCTTCTTTTTTTTTTTTTTGCGGGCGGTGGGTGGGGGTGGATACTGGGGATTGAAACCAAAATTTGGAGACCAAAGCCAAGGAAGTAAAAGGGGCTAAGGAAAAAGAAGCCAATATTTTGGCCTTTCCCTCTAAGGTCAGCTAGGATACAGGGATTGATGGGACCCTCTACAGGCCCTGCAACTCTGGTGAAACACCTGATTCTTCCAAGGGGAGACTTGTGTGACCAGCAGGACCCTGACCCATCCTAGCAGATGGCACAATTGGTAGGAGAAAAACTAAAGGATCCAAGAGGCTTCTCACAAGTTCCCAAGAGTGATCCCTGGAAAACCTCAGCTCACCCTAACAGTATATAAGAACAAGGTTCTGGCACTGGGGCTGTGACTCAGTGGCAGAGCACTTGCCCCACACATATGAGGCACTGGGTTTGGTCCTCAGCACCACATAAAAAAATAAACAAAATAATGATACCGTGTCTATGTATAACTAAAAATATATTTTAAAAAAACCAAAAAAGAACAAGGTTCATTTTGACAAACTCAGTCTTAAACACCTGTCAGGAAAGTATAACCAAAGTACAGTCACACAAGAACTTGTGTCAGTTCCCCCAAGAGTAAGCAAAACTGGAGGGTTATAAGGCCAGGGCTCTTGTGTAGGAGTGCCTAAATTAACTATTATAAAGGACTTTGTTTGAGTCACAAGTTTTTCCTGAGTCTTTTTGAGCTTAATCTCATGATTTATAAATCTTCCAAACTACCTACATAGGCAGACTCAATCTGTGCTTTTGTTTTTCACTAGTGTAACTAGATCTGATATTTATGTCTCACAATGGCCTAAACATATAATGTAACACATAAAAGCCTAACCAACTTTATCAAGAGAACCCCACATAACACAACTAAAAGGATCCCTCCCTCTAAAACACAGAAGTAACACCAATGAGAAAACTATTTTACAGAAATCAGATGACATTAGATATCTTAACCTTAGCTCAAGGTGACACCTATACCATTATGAAGACTAATGTTGTGGATATGTCTAACAACTCTGCTAATGTTCCTAAAATCTCAAAATGACTTCTACTCACAAATGAGTGGCATATCAGACCACACCTCAAGTTCTAATAAATTACTGTCTTCAAGATCTTCAGAGTCTGGCTGATAATACTGATTGTTTTTATGCTAATTGTTTACAGAGAGTAATGATTTTCTGCCTTGTTTATTGTTGTCCTAGCATGAATTCTACCCTGTGTACACCTTGCACAGTCACCTGCCAATTGCCACCATGGACATCTGGATTGCCCTGGAGCATGAGATGCCTGCAGAATCCATTAAGCTACAGATGGTTATGGAGATGCAACCTACCATGGAAGTACCAAATGACTTCTATAAGGGGTCATTAGATATGCCTCGGTAGAAAGACCCTAACTGCTATTCCCCTTTCAACACCCCTTTTCATCCTGAAGAAGCTAGAGTGGTCATTGTCCAAATTTACCTCTTCAGAGGTGGGAAATGAAATCAGGAGGAAGAGATAAAGCTAAACAGATAGGGAAATGGGCCTCCAGGTAACCTTCTGGGCAGTAGAGTATTAATAGCAGCTGCAGGTTTTTGCTGAGAAACTTACGAAAAGGTTATTTTTAAATTGGGACATAGATGACCTGGAGTTCATAGAAAATCGGGAAATATGTGACCTGGAGTCCATAGCCTTGCCAAAGAAGGAAGATACCTAATCAGTATCAGATTAAAGGCTGCATGAATACCTCTTAGTCACTGAGTGCCTTACCCAGGATTGGGCCAGGGGCTGACTTCCTTAAACCTATAGATCCATATAAACCCTAGACAATAGTTGTTCACTGGCAGTGCTCTCAGGTCATCTCTCAGGCATGGGAGTTTTACTTCACTTTGCTTTAATAAATTCTCATATCTGTTTTTACCTTCTGTTGTCCATGAATCTAGTTCTTTGAATTTGTGAGACAAAGAACCCACTTGACTCCATACTCCATTATCACAGTAGCAATTTCCCAAGGCATGTTCCAAAGTCGCTCCTAACTTCTTTTGGAATGTCCACATCAGAGCCTCTTGAACACTAACTACAACCACTTTAAAATCTGCCTGGAAAAAATGCCCATACTCCATTTCCTATCATAAAATTAATTCTCTTTCTCTGCATATAATATACTTAATCCCTTTCAAGTTTCCTTTACAAATTTTTCTAAAAGTGACTCTTTATGACACCTAGGAAGAAGCACAGAGCTCTATAATTTCGTTGTTCTTATTATCACCTTCATTGAACTATTAGCATAACAAGGACTGAGAGGCTGATTTTGCTAAAAATACTGTTTACTTGGGGCTGCAAATGTCCAATGTGTAACTAAAGCAGGATTTTAAAAAAACCCTACACACTTGGTATCTCTGTCTCCATTCTGCATTTGTCTCCTTTGTTCTGAGTTAGCTTCAATTCCAGGGACAACAAGTCTGTGCAAACATCTTGTGCTGAGACACAACTACTCTCCCCCCAGGCAACAATAACTTTTTCATCACCAGCAAGGAAGTCACTGTCAGATTAATCCTGAGGTAAGTTTGACAAAGACTGCTTGACTATGCATATTTCTGGTTGCCCTTGCTATATAATTTGGAAATTCATGCCAGACAGGGCTGGAAACCCTGATAATCTTTGTCTTCCCTATATAGCTATACTGATTAAAATTTCTTTCCAGGTTTTCACCATTACTTTTTCCATTTGGTCTTTAGGGTAGGACAAGCATTTGTTCACTGTCCTTTTGCCCTCTCTGAGGTAACTCTCAGACCTGATATGTTGGGACCCCCTAATCAAACCTCTGGTAACATAAGAATAAATATTCTAAGATAAAAACCTAAAACTCAGTTATGCTTTAATTATCTTCACCTTACACAGACTAGCATTAGTTAGAACCCATATACAAATCTGTATGATTTGGGGAAAGAAGGTCATGTTAGCCCAACAAAAGAGGTTGTGGTAGAGAGAATAGAACTTTGTCACTTATTTTTAATTTATTTGGCCAAAACTGCATGAAAGCATGTGTCAGGGGAACTCAGCATGATTGTCCTAGAACGTGACAGCAGGTCTGCACTTCATCATTCTGGGCCGCGCACATCTGGGAATTTCCACTTGAAAAGTGTCTTTGTGCTGTCTGCCTTCTTTCTCACAGACATCTGCTCTGGAGGGGACATGTGGATGGGGTGAAGTTTCTGAGCAAGGAAGGCCTAGAAACAGAACACATCAAAGTATAGACATATTCCTTTTTTATGATTATTGGAGTCTAAAGATTTAAACTTTGTCCTCTCTGGAGGTTGGTAGCGGTTTTCTCCCTTATAGAAAAGTTGCAGCTCTTTAAAGGCATGTAGAAATTCTCTTTGACTGGCAAACATCGAAGCAAAGAGCTGGTCTTCAAGGTCAGATAGGCATTTGTCCACTGTACTGGTGCCTTCTCTGAGGCAACTCTGAGTATTGACAGCTTCCTCCTCCTTCTTGCGGCCAAGTCAGGGGCATTGAAGGACAACAACAGCGCCATAACAAAGGCCCAATAGAAATCTTGTTTTTGTTTTTTTTTTTCTTGTTTTCTTAACTGTCTTGTCTTTCCCTCCTCAGACGTGCTGGAATCTGATTACCTCAGGATTATGTGTAATGGGTGGAGAACATGGAAATTGGAAGCTTCTTCTTTTAAATCCTTTTTACAAATGTGCTGGAGACAACTAGTTGCTCCTTACTCTTACACAAAGAAAGCTGTCTCTGGACGGGTATGGTGAGTTCAAGGATATATTCATCATATTTGAAGGACAGCTTACATTGTCTCATTACTCATCCTTATATAAAAAGATCCAAATTAAGGAACCATGCACTTATATTTGTCAAAGGAAAATATCACTGGTGAATTACCAAAAAGATGAGCTTAGGAGTAATATTTGAATAGAAAATAACTTTTCAGATGTGCAAGAAAATCTTTTCCCAAGATTCTCTGGCTCGTATATCCAGGATTCTCTCATATCACAGAATTCTCCACATCACAGGGAATAAAATTCAAATTTCTCAGCATGGCAAATAAGACCCTTTAAGCCCTGCATATCTGACCCTTTTCTCTCTCCAACCTCAACAGCCTTCTGCGCCACACCTGCCCCAATCCTCCAGCCACGTGAAACCACTGTGGAAAGAGCTGTGCTGTCTCTGCCTCTGGGCCTTTATTTGTGCTGCTGCCCCTGTCTGGGAAAACCCATCTCCTCCTTGGTCTATTAAGCTGTGCCTCCCACTCTCTGTAAGCTCCTGGAAGGCAGGGACTGACTGTTCTCTACTATGCCTGATACCTAGCTCAAGGCAGGTTTTCCAGTGAATGAAAAAAATCACTTAAGGGGCTGGGGATGTGGCTCAAGCGGTAGCGCGCCCATCTGGCATGCTTGCGGCCTGGGTTCGATCCTCAGCACCACATACAAAGATGTTGTGTCTGCCGAAAACTGGGAAATAAAATGTTAAAAATTCTCTCTCTCTCTCTCTCCCTCTCTCTCTCTTTCTCCTCAAAAAAAAAAAAAAAAAAAGAAAAGAAAGAAAAAAATCACTTAAAAGTATTCTTAATTAATAACAGCCCAACAGTCTAAGCAGTTGGTTGACATGCACAAATGCAACCTGTCGGAAGAGAAACTGTCTTTCCAGAAACCAGAGGTGTTCCTGGGTTTTGATAAAATTATCATTGGCTTGATTTAATTTGTAGAGTTTCCTGAAAATTTTCAACAAATGATTATATTTTAAAAAGAAGTCTATTAAAATTTCATCATTTAGCATCAACAGCACTCACTAATCTACCTGAAATTTGCTGTTTTCTGGATGTCATAAGTATGTGACATTTTCTTTTAGGAATGAGCATGGAACACGTCCCATTTCCACAAAGAAAATAGGTACGCTTTTGATCACTTCCAGAAAGGAAAATCACTCAAAGTGTACATATGCTGCTGGCAAACTATTAGGAATATTATTTACACCTGTTCAGGACTATCCACAATGGGTATCACGGTTTGTATGCAGAGACTGGTGGCTCATTCACAGCAAATGGGCTTGTGGAACATGTCCTCGTGAAAGGAGAAAGCACAGGTTAGAGCTTTATAAAGAAATAAAGTGAATGTTTAAGATTACTTTTTTATAGCATTAGGGCTTCATTAACTGGTATTGAAATTAACTGATAAGCAACCATAAAAAGTGTTTTTTATTAATTTTGTGAACCTCCAAATCCAGCTTTATTTTTCTCTAGATGAGATGGTTTGGGAAAAGATATGAGCTAATCCCAATTTCATTTTTAAATTTATTCAAAAACATTTATCAAGTACCCATTCTATACCAGCCATCATGCCAGGTGACATAGATAAAAACACATGAACAAAACAATCTTTGTATGTAAGGAGCTCCTAGTCGAGCAGGATTCTGCAGGGGAGCTGGGGAAGCCATAAGCCCTCATGAAGACACACTACAGACTTCCAGGGCCAGTTATCAAAGCATTGCCTCATCTACTTCTGATGGAATAGGCTGCACACTAGAGAGCCCAACATGTTCACTGAAATTATAATTTGGTAAGCACTGTAAGAGATATGCCTAGGGTATTACTATAAGCATACCCAATTTTAACTCAGCAGTCAGGAAGTCTCAGGGGCAGTTAAACATGTACCTTGAAATAGGTCTCAAACTTTGAAGACACTGATTTACGAGTCATCAATTTACACATGGAAATTAGAGCACTGAGAGTATAGGCTCACCCAAAGAACATGCATGAAACTGGAAGAAAATAATGTCTTTATCATTATTATCCTCTAAACCATTTATTTACTCAATGATTTTCACTGTGTGCCAGATGGAGTGCTAGGAGCTTTTTTTTTTTTTTTAAGATGACTTTTTTTTTTTTTTAAAGAGAGAGTGAGGGGAGAGAGAGAATTTTTAATATTTATTTTTTAGTTATCGGCGGACACAACATCTTTGTTTGTATGTGGTGCTGAGGATCAAACCCGGGCCACACGCATGCCAGACGAGCGCGCTACCGCTTGAGCCACATCCCCAGCCCTAGTGCTAGGAACTTTATATGCCATATCCCAGGTAACCGTCACAACACACCTACAAGGTCAGGTGCTATGGGACCTTTGGCACTCTAACATGTAACAGGCTGGCAGGCAAGTAGGCTGTCTCTAGGAGTCTGGAGGGGGAGCCACCAGAGAAACAGAGGAAAGAGGAGGGAGTGGTGTCTTAGGAACTAGGCAGAGGAGTGTTTTGGGAAAGGGCAGGGCAGCAGTGCTCCATGCTGCAAAGGTGCAAAGGGAAATGAGGAGTACAGAGGAGCCATTTTTCATTCAGAAGTAAAGGGGACCTGATGGAAAGCATTTTTCCAGTGTGGTGAGGGAGGGAGACAGATCTATTTCTAATGTTGAGGAAAGGATGAATGTGCAGAGGAGAGGAAATGGGGGTAAAGTTGGGTTGTAAAAGGAAATAAAGAGGAATTTGAGAGGGATGGTGGGGAAAGGGCAGAAATGACAAGGAGAAAAGAACACATAGGGACAACAGGACTGAAGAGCTTAGTCCAAGGGTCCCATTTCCACAAAGAAGTTAGAAGGTGGGAGAAAAGACAGGCAAGGAGGTGTCAGAGGTTCAGTGGAATGGTGAGCCTTGAACTTGAAGAAGGACTCCTCCTTCAGTAAGAAGGAAAGAACAGAGAGGTGGAGGATATAGGAGTTCTGGAAGCTTATTATTAAGGAGATGTTTTTTATCATTAAAATTGGAGACAAGGTCATCTGCAAAAAAGTAGGTGACGGGGGGGACTTAAGAAGAATGGGGTATGATATGTCAAGATCAAAAAAACAAAACAAAACAAAAATTAAATGGGAAGGATGTGACACAGGACTACTTCAACTACTTTACCCCAAACCATGTATTCCGATATTCTGAAGACTTTTAAACTAGAGTTGAAATGAGGGAGAAAAAAGAGAACACAATGGCTCCACTTCCCCTTTCATAAAAACATGGCTCTAGACTGATCACTGCCTTAGGTTAGGGGGATGGAGTTTCCTCTGTGGAGGGGAACTGGTGAAGATGGTGAAAGGAAGAGTAAAGGATCAGGGCAAAAGTGAGTTGTTCTCAGGAGCAGCTTATACACACTTTTAGAAGTGCAGCAAAATAATTAAAATATCCAGAACTCCTGGTTTGAACCCAGAGATGGCCTGACATCGACAGTGGATCAGATGCATTCTGATGTGTCAATGCAGAGAATTTAGAAAGAGAAATTTCTCATAAAGAGAATTTAACTAACTCTGGAGCAGTGGAAGAGATCTATATCTAACATATTCAGTCATTCCTGGAGGGCAGGGGAGATCTCTTTGGGGAGTTTTATTTTTAAATTAAGCAAAATATATTACAGAATAACAAGTAACCCTCTATAAAGAATATTATCTCCATTTCAAAATGTCACTTGAAATGAAATGGACATTTTACTAGAGAATTTCTCAGAGTGTGGTCTGAAGAACAATGGCATTGGGGTGGTGAGGGGAGAAGATGAGACTAGGGGTTGGAGCATGTGAGGACAGAGAAGATTATTAACATTGCAGATTCCTGGATGCTATGTTAGATTGCTAAATTGGAATCTCTGAATAGGAAAGATGGCCTGGAAATGTATATATTTTACACATTTGCATGATGGAAAATTTCAGCCTTAAACAAGAGTAGAATAGTAGAATGAATCCCTTGGGACCTATAACACAACTAGGGGCCAGGCATTAGGTGGGAGTTGGTAAGGAAAGAATTGATGAGTTCTGCTCAGGTCAAGTAAGTGCTGAAGCTACCTTTGCAAACTACTACTCGAATTCACTTTTAAAAAATACTTTTATTAGTTATTGATGTTCCTTTATTTATTTATTTGATGTGGTGCTGAGAATAGAACCCGGGGCCTCACATGTGCCAGGCAAGCACTCTACCATTGAGCCACAGCTCCAGCCTTCAAATTTACTTTTACTCGTGGTGCTGCTACAGGAGTAAACTGCCTTTTCTAAAACAGAAAAAGCAGTGAAGCTAAGGTAGGATAGGAAACATAAGCAAAGACAGAAAGGAGGCATGTGGGTCAAGTAGAGTGTCCATGATTTAAAGTCCACTATCACATGGATTAAAGTCCAGAGTTAGAGGTCACTTTCACATATTTTGATTACAAACAGCACCATTAAACCAATTATTAGCCCTTTTCTGTAGGA
Source organism: Spermophilus citellus (assembly GCF_964194105.1). Taxonomy (NCBI): domain Eukaryota; kingdom Metazoa; phylum Chordata; class Mammalia; order Rodentia; family Sciuridae; genus Spermophilus; species Spermophilus citellus. The sequence continues at coordinate 24,025,374 of NC_138185.1, forward strand.
CCATAAATAACTTCTTTTTGGACTTGAACCTAAACGAAAAACAGGTCCAAACACGCCTTTGCTCAACAAGTAGATATTTTGTGGATTTGTAATTTTAAGATCCCATTGTCTCATCTATATGTCACAGTATCAACCAAGTTATGCCAACGTAGTACCATTTAAGTTCACAGAACAGAAGGATAAGGCCCCCTGCACCCCAGCCATCAGGGATATTATTTGAGATTTTTTCATGAAAAGCAAGAAGAAAAGAAAATGACCCCTTGTAGGTAATTGTTAACATACCAAATCCCCAACACAAAGGAGAACTAAAAACACCCTCTTAGATCATGTCCCTGTACTACTGGTCTTACATGTATAAATATGCCTAGCTAAGATGGAGCAGGCACGTTCCTCTCCAATGCCTGCACGCTGCCCTGTCTCTGAGGATGTACTTCTTTCTTTCTCTCCATGAATTCAACCTGTACCTCCTTTGACTTGTCCTTAAATTCCATTCTGAGACTACATCATAGCCTGATTGGACCTCCTCAGGACACTTTCCTGGTGAAAATAACCCTCAATCTCCATAAAGTACTTTTAGCATGTAAAGAAAACCTATGGTTCTTTCTCTATTTTACAGAATGCAAATGCAGCAGAAATTCTTTGGGATGGTGAGGAGCTGAGTGATTCTGAATTGAAGGTCTGCATAAATCTCTTTTTTAGTTTTTGGCCATGTGTAGTTCTAGAAATATTTTGATCACTTACTGTGACCAGCTTATGCTGCAAGGTCTAAGCTGCCATTGCAGAGAGACCTCAAAACAGTGACTCAAACAATATAGGTGTGCATTTTTCTCCCTCTTACAACCTGGGGGGTGGGATGGATATGGTAGGCATTGAAGCAAGGAAAATGGATTTTGAGGGAGGAACTGAACAATTAGCCATGTCTGCTCTACCACTTTGTACCAGGCTTAGTGGTGAGCCCAGGGGCAGATCCAGGTTTTGCCCATCCTGAAGCTTATATAAATTTGGAAACTGTTTTTAAGAGAATATAGAATTACAAATACAAAATTAAGTATGGGGACCTAAGCAAGTGAAGGTCACTAAAGCCATTGTTTACTTAGCTTTTTAGCAAAGTCAACTCTGAGTATGCTCCTGCCTTCCAGGCCAGATTTGCTCAAAATGGACAGTGAGAGACCTGTGTGAGCTGGTCTGCTGTCACAGTACAATTGACTCAATGGTCCGAAGAAAGGTGTAAATAGTTTGTTATACTAAGAGCTCTGGACAGCCATGAAGGCTTGAGAAATGAGAGTGAGGAATGTTTGTTGGCGCTATCAAGAAAGGCTTCACAAAGAAAGCTGAGCCAGACCCCAGAGGATGAGTAGGACTGGAAAAGGCAGAATGAAGGGAAGAGGATCTGCATCTGCCAAGTCCAGAAAGCAGGAATAAGCAGAGCGTTTGGGAAATGTGAGGACACTTGGACTGGAACTAGTCTTGATGTTCTGTTGAACAACAGAAGATTAGGCAGAGACAAAGGATGAAAGGTCCTGAGGGGGAGGGAGGAAAAGGGGGAGCGCTGGGGACTCAATTAGAACAAATTATATTCCATGCTTTTATAACTACAATGAAAAGCAACCCCCCCCCAAAAAAAAAAATGGAAAAAGAAAGGTCCTGCTGGGATGCCCGTGTGAGGCATTGGATTTGATCAGATAGACTGGGTCAGCCAGCTACATCAGCAAGCAGGCCAAATCTGGCCCTCTTTTTGGTTTTAATAACAAAGATTATTGGGGTACACCCAAGCCTGTTCCTTCACATAGCATGTTGGCTACTTTCCTAAGCAAATCTGAGTAGTTGCTACACGGCCTTATGACCCTCAAAGCCTTTACAGAAAGTTTGCTGATCCCTGAGATAGACAGTCAAGACTTGAGGAAAATGGGATTTAAGAGAATACTAGCAGCTTAATCTAACACTGTAAACTAACATGAATTCAAGCTTGAAATGTTCAGAAAATTTCACATGTAGATGGTAAGAATCTTAGGTCAAAGAATGGGGAGTATAAAGTCCTCTAATAAAGAAGAGAAATAAACTTTTATTGGACATCACTTTAAAAATTGATATATTTACAGATTCTTCAATAAAGCTCCAAGGCAGATTTGGAAGATGTTAATTGAAATATTTTTCCTGGTTTGTAGAGAATGTGCCATAAGGGATAATTTAGGCTGAAATATATCTCATCTTCTTGTTTTAGTCGTTCTTGAGTCATTATTTGCTTTTTCCCTGAAGTTCTTTTGTTTCTAAATCTTTCATAGACCAATTGGGGCCAATTATCTTCCACCCAATTAAAATCAAATAGTTGGTGCCAAGCAGCTCTTTAATGCAGCTGTTTCTCTTTAATCTTGGGCATTTTAAAGGATGCTATTTTTGCCTCCCAACTAAAGCTCTTTCATTCTATGATGTGGGCAGGGCACTTGAAATTAATATTTCCAACAAATGTTTTTGCAGAATTTAACTTTTCTGAGCATTGTCATCCCTCCTGTATTCACCACCCAAGAGTACCCTCAATCTCTATAAAGTACTGTTTGGGATTTATTTTCATTTCACATAGCAGAAGAAACAAGTGAGATTATTATGCCTAACAAAGAAGAATGTAACATTTCATGTGAAGATAACATTTTCCTCTTTAAAAAGTTACTTTCACTTATTGACATTTGTGCCACCAATTGCTACATCCTCAAAGCCAATTAATATTCATTGAAATCTTACAACATGCATGGCAATGGAGATACAGAGAGGTACAAGACCTGCCTCCTGTTCTCTTATAATTTAGAGCAGCATGTCTCAACCTTTTTGGATTCAGAACCTTTTTACACTTTGCACAGTTTGAGGATTCTCAAGCATGTTTTGTGTTTGTGAGTTTTAGCTACTGATTCTTACTACATTAGAAATTGAGGATGAAAGATGTTTAACTATTTATTCATTCATTTATTTTAAATTAGAAATTATTAACTCAATGGCATAACACTTGAATCCCAGCTATTTGGGAGGGTGAAAGGAGGAATGCAAATTTGAGGCCAACCTGGGTAACTTAGTGAGACCTATTCTCAAAGTAAAAAATGAAAATTGTTGGTGATGTAGCTAAATGGTAATGTATCCCTGGCTTCAATCCCCAGTATTGAAAAATGTAAATAACTAAAAAATAAAAATAGCAAGAGTATTCCTATTAGAATACAAAAAATTTATAGAACTCTTAAGTGAGTTCATGAATTTTGCAAGATTGAAGATATAAAAAAAATCAATTGTAGCCAGGCACATGCCTTTAATCCCAGCAACTTGGGAGGCTAAGGCAGGAGGATCATAAATCAAAGCCAGCCTCAGCAAATTAGCAAGGCCCTAAGCAACTTAGCAAGACCTTGTCTCCAAATGAAATATAAAAAGGACTCAGTGGTTAAGTGCCTCTGGGTTCCATCCGTAGTAAAAAAAAAAAAAAAAAAAAAAAAAAAAATCAATTGCATATCTGTGTACTGGCCTGAAAACAGGGACATCAAAATTTAAAATACCATTACAATACCATTTATGAATTCTCAAAGCACAAGAAATTACTTAGATGCAAACAGATAAATGGTGATAGGTAGGGGACTTATTTTGGGGGTGATAGAAATCCTTAGGAATTAGATAGTGTTGTTGGTTACATAGCACAGTAAATATTAAAAACTATTGGAGTGTACATTTTAAAGCCAAATTTTAAGTGATAGGGGTCATATCTCAATAAAAATGCTTTTTTTAAAAAAAGCAAATAGCAAGATGATGTACTTGAATCTAACCATATCAATAATCATACAAGTAGCCAGGCACGGTGGCATATCCCTGCAATCCCAGCTGCTCAGGAGGCTGAGGCAGAAGGAGCACAAGTTCAAAGCCAGCTTCAGCAATTTAGTGAGGCTCTAAGCAATTCAATGAGATCCTGTCTCTAAATAAAATTCAAAAAAGGACTGGGGATGTGGCTCAGTGGTTAAGTGCCCCTGGGTTCAATCCTCAGTACCCCCTCTTCCCCTCAAAAAAAAAAAAAAAAAAAAAAAAAAAAGAAAAAACATACAAATTAGAATGGTCTGGCTTTGCTTAAGAGTGTTGACCTCTTGGCTACCTGCCTTACAATATGTTCTCCTAAAACAATACAAAACAAAAACCAAACAACAACCAAAACAAGAAGGGTGAAATAAATGTACACAAAAGTCATGTCCCCAGCAAGATCTGAAGTCAGAGAAGTCTGAAACTTCAAGACAGTTATAAAAAGAGAAAGGTCACCAAATTATAACATGTTATTTCCAGTCCTCCCACCATCCCCTTGCTCTGCTGTCAGGTTCTGTGGGAAGAGAGCAGACCCACTGATGGGGCCAAGGCTTGGTCTAAAACCACTTTGAGAAAGAATAGTACCTACCAAGTATGAAAATTAAAAAGAAAATCCAGATAGGTCAGAATGAGGAAGTAAATTGAAAGCATAGATAACTTAAAGAGAGAACCTTTAAAATGCATTGCTTCTGGAGGGAAAAAAAGACAAAAGATGAGTCAAAGACGGCCAAATAAAGTGTGGACTTTTTAATACAAGGGGATGGGACACTGGATGGGCTGTTAGGAAAAAACGTAAATTAGCTGCATACCTTATGGCATTAATAAGAAGAGACTCCACATGGATTAGAGATCTAGGTGTACACAGAATGAAATCCTGTACTAGGAGAAAATGTGAGTCAGTTCTACTATGATAAGACCCAGAACAAAAAAGAAAAGATTGACAGCGAAACTAATACACTGGGTGAAAATATCTTCAAATGTACCACAGACCAAGGGTTAATATCCTTAGAATATTAAGAATTCTTAAAATTTGAGTAGAGAAGCTGGGGGAATATAGCTAGCCATTGAGTGCTTATCTTGCATGTGTGAGGTCCTTGGTTCTATAGCCCCAGCACTCCAAAAAAAAATTAAAAAATAAAAAAAAAAATTGAGTAGATAGGGTTAAGAACCTGAAAGTGTGTGTGGGGCGGGGGGGGGGGGGATGGGAAATGACCTGAACTAGGGAAGTAGAACTCACAATGAGACAAAACCACAATAATAGTAGCAACTTAGAACCATAATGGGTATTAAAATGAGGTGAAATGGGGAGAAAATGTGATGAAAAATACTATATTTGTACATATTCCCTTTTACTTTTTCCTCTAATTTTGTATTTTATTTATATTGTATTAGTACACCATAGTTGTACATATTGATGGGATTTTTTTGTTACATATTTGCATATGCACACAATATAATAACATAATTTGGCCAGTATCACTCCCCAGCACTCCCCCCTACTTCCCTACCTCTCAACCCTCGGTCCCTTTCCTCTACTGATCTCCCTTTGATTCTTAGGAGATCCAATCTTACCTTTGTTTTCCTTTCTCCTCTTTAGCTTCTGCATATGAGAGAAAATATACAACCCTTAACCTTCTGAGTTTGACTTATTTCACTTAACATGATGGACTCTAGAGCCATCCATTTTCCTGTAAATGCCATAATTTCATTTTTTTTATGGCTGAAAAAACTCCATTGCATTTGCACATGTTATTACAAGATACATATTATTTACAAAGGATAAAATAGTAACTCCATGTGAAGAGACCCTAAAGATACCAATTTAACTAAGATTTCTGGGTTGACAGCACCAGTACAGGATATAACATCATCATGGGCCCCGGATAGAATACACTTAGAAGGGCTCATCATCACTTCTGCAGCCTTCTTGCCCAAAGTGAATAACTTTGACCTAATCATGCAAAAACCTCAGACAAACCCAAATTCAAGGAACTTTTACAAAATATGTGGCCAGTACTCTTCAAAAGTATCAAATCATAAAACATAAAGATTGGAGGTACTATCACTGTTTGAAGGAACTAAGCAGTCATGACAACTCATTGCAATTTGGGATCCTACATTTATGAGTCTTGTACTAAAAAAGAACATTAATGGGAAAACTGGTAAAATTCAATGTAAATTCAGTAATAGTATTGTATCAGTGTAAATTTTCTATCTTTGAACATTGTGCTGTGGGTTTTTTTTTTTTGGGGGGGAGGGGGGGTACTAGGGATTGAACTCAGAGGCACTTGACCACTGAGCCACATCCCCAGCGTAATTTTGTATTTTATTTAGAGACAGGGTCTTACTGAGTTGCTTAGCACCTACCCATTGCTGAGGCTGGCTTTGAACTCTCTATCCTCCTGTCTCAGCCTCTCCAGCCTCTGGGATTATTGGTGTGCACCACCACGCCCAGTTTTGTGTCGTGATTTTATAAAATGTTAACATTAAAGTAAGAGGTGAAAAGCTGCTCAGTGGTGCATGCTTGTAATACCAGCAGCTTGGGAGGCTCAGGCAGGAGGATCACATGTTCAAGCCAGCCTTAGCAATTTAGCCCTAAGCAACTCAGCCAAACCCTGTCACTAAATATAAAAAAGGGGTGGGGATGTGGCGGCTCAGTGGTTAAGTGCCTCTGGGTTCAATCCCTAGCACAAAAAAAAAAAAAAAAAAAAAAGAGGTGAAAGATGTACAGACTAGTATCTTGAAGCTTTTTTCTAGTCAAAATAAAATATTTTAAAAAGTATAGGAGACTGGCGCAGTGGCACACGCCTGTATTCCCAGTGGCTCGGGAGGCTGAAGCAGGAGAATTGCAAGTTCAAAGCCAGCTTCAGCAACTTAGTGAAATCCTAATGAACTCAGTGAAATCCTGTTTCTAAATCAAATATAAAAGGGCTGTGGATGTGGCTCAGTGATTAAGCATCATTGGGTTGAATCCCCAGTATAAAAAATAAATAAATAAATAAATAGTATAGAAGTTAGGTACGAGGCCGAATTCAAAGTAGCCCTCATGACTTCTGCCCCAGAGGGGTTTTGCAGATGTAATTAAGATGACCAATCAATAGTCCTTAAAATAGGGATATTATTCACGTGGGCCCAGCCCAATCAAATGCACTATTTAAAATAAGAGAATTTTCTCCCTCTGGTGGCAAAAATCAGAGAGATTCAAGGCATTAGGGAGATTCTGAGAGGGAGGGAGATTCTGGGAGGAAGGGAGATTCTGCTGCTGACCTGGTATCCTGTTGCTACCATACTGTGAGGGGGCCACAGAAGACTTATACATGCAGATTCTAGGTGGTAAGGGAAGCCACCAGCTAGCAGACAGCAAGGAAATGAGAAACCCAATCCTATGGTCACAGGAACTGAATCTGGCAACAACGTGAATGGCTTGAAAATAGACTCTTCCCTCAGATGAGAACGCCAGCAGCCTACACCTTGATTTTAATCTTGGGACACAGACCCCTAGCAGTGAACCCAGCTACAGCATAACAGACTTATGACCTACAGAACTGTGAGTTAATAAGCTCCTTAATGCATCATAATTTGTCACACAACAATAAAACTCTAATATAAATACCAATGTCAGACTGGATGAAAAAGCAAGACCAAACTGTATGTTGCTTACACACAGACACACATATAGAAGGACATAGGATTAAAACAATATCCTATACAGACAGTAACCAAAAGAAAGCTGAAAGTTAATGGCTTCATTCACATTTGACAAAATAAAATTCAGGGTAAAAGAGCATCAAGGAGTTAAAGAGGACTCTTTCTTTCTTTCTTTTTAAAATATTTTTTTAATTGTAGATGGACACAATACCTTTATTATATTTGTTTATTTGTATGTGGTACCAGGGATACAACCCAGTGCCTCAGGCATGCTAGGCAAGCGCAAAAGTTCTAGTCATCCAAAGGCATAGCAGTTCTAACTGCATATGCATAAAATAATACAGTTTCAAACAATGAAATTAAAAACTGGCAGATGGAAGGAAAAATAGACAAATATACAATTAGATTTGGAGATCTCAGCACCTTCCTTTTGGCACTTGGTAGAAAAGTAGTCACAGAATCAGTAAAGCAGTCTTTTTTTTTTTTTAAGAGAGAAAGAGAGAGAATTTTAATATTTATTTATTTATTTATTAGGCGGACACAACATCTTTGTATGTGGTGCTGAGGATCAAACCCGGGCCAGCACGAATGCCAGGCAAGCGAGATACCACTTGAGCCACATCCCCAGCCCTAGTAAAGCAGTCTTGAATGATACAATATAAGCTAAATGGACTTAACTGCCATTTATCAGAACTTCTACCCAAATGGAAAAATAGGCATTCTTTCCAAGTACATCTGGAATATTCATTAATATAGACCACATGCTTGACTAGAACAAGCTCGTACTTAATACGATTTAAAGATTGAATTAATACAGAGTATGCTATGTTATCTATTATCTAGCCACAATAGAATTAAATTAGGAACCACTAATGAAGTTATGTGACAAAATCTCCAAACAGCATGAAAATGGGCAAACATGTCTCTTTTAAATCCATGGGTTCAAAAGGAAATCAGAAAATAAACTACAGAATATTTTTAAAGGAATAATAATTAAAACCTTGTATCAATATTTGCAGCTTCCATTTATAGCAGTGTTCAGCAGACAACTGATACTTGTAAATAAATGTATTTTTAAAAAGAAGATTTTAAAATGAAATGATATATGTGTCCAGATTAAGAAGTCGGAAGAGGCGGGTGGAGGTAGGGTGGAGAGTTAAGCAGAAAGAGAGCTAAAGATGGGGAAAAGTAAATCCAAGTAAGGCAAAGGGAGAATTTTCTAAGTATAAGAACAGAAATCAGTAAAATAAAATATGGAAAAAAATTGAGATTCCAGTAAAATAAAAATTTGGCTCTTTGAAAAATTTAATAAAATTGTTAATCTGTAGCTAAAAGTTAAAAAGAAAATACTTAAATTACTTAAAATACTTAAATTACTAAATTACTAATATTAGGAATGAAAAATACAGTAATCAAAAATTTAACTCCCTATTGGGTCAATTGTAGAATGGACATAACAAAGGAAAGATTCCGTGAATTTAAAGATAAAGCAGTATAAATTATCAATCTGAAGTTTTTATCATAAAGAAATAATAGATGTTAGAAGAGATAGATATATTTAACCTCATTTAAGCATTACACAATATATACATATATCAAAGCATTACATGATATCCCTTGAATATGTATAATTTTATGTTTAAAATGAATTTAAAAATTCAATCTGAAACACAGAGAAAATTATTTTAAAAAGGAGCAGAGCATTCAGGGCCCATTAAAGATCTAATTCTTGTGTCATTGGAGTTTCAGAAGAAAAGGAGAAAAAGTGCAGAATGAAAAACTTATTTGAAGAAATAATAGATGAGAACTTCAAAAATTTGATGAAAGAGAAGTCTATGAGTCCAAGAAGTCCAACAAACACCAAACAAAATAAAACAAAAGAAATCCATGATATGACCCTTCATAGTCAGACTGTTGAAAAATGAAAACAAAGAAAAATTACTAAAAGTAGACAGAAGAGAAATGACATATTACTTTATTACATATAGGAAAACAAAGATTTGATGGCTGTGGGTTTCTTATCACAAACTGCGGAGACAAAAAAAAAGTTAAACAACATTTTTAACATGTTAAACTAATGTTAACCCAGAATTCTATATCCAGAGACTGTATCTAGGACAAATGAGCATACATAAAACTATTCTCAGTGGAGAGAAACTAAGAGAATACATTGTCAGTAGACCTGCTGCTCTAAAAGAATTACTAAAGAAGAGAGAAGGAAACTGGAAACATCAGGAACAAAAGAGGAGCCAACAGACATAGGAAATATCTGGGTAAATAGCATCGACAATTCTTTTCTAAGATTCTCTGAGTTCTTTAAAATATATGAAGGTTAAAAACAAAAATTATAATATTGTCTGGCGGCTTTTCTTTGTAGATGTAATATAAGACAGCTACATCATAAAGCAGGGAGATAAAGGGACTCAGTGTAGGGTTTCTACATTCTGCTTGAATTAAGAAAACACTAATTGAAAGGAAACTGAAATTTTAAATAAGCATAATGCAATCTCTTTAGCATTCATTAGAAAAAAGAAACTACAGGGGCTGGGGTGGTAGCTCAGCAGTGGAGCGCTCACCTAGCTCATGTGAGGCCCTGGGTCCGATCCTCAGCACCACATAAAAATAAATAAATACAAACAAAGGTATTAAAAATAATAATTTTTAAAAAAGAAACTACAAAATTGTGTACCAAAAAAACCCATAAAATTAAAAAAATTCAAATAATTAAAAGACAGGAAAGAGGAAACAAAGGAACAAAAGGAAAGAAAACTAAAAGAAAACACAATACAATGGAGACCTGAATCCTAGTTCTAATTATGACATTAAATTTAGAACATGCAAACATAACTAAACATGATCATCAGGATGGATTTTTGAAAATGAACCAACTATCTATACTGTCTACAAAGAAACTCATTTCAAGCGTAATGATATAGTAAAATTAGAAGTAAAATGAGAATCTTATCACTGCATCTAAATAAATAAAATAAAGGTCCACTGACAACTAAAAAACTTCTAAAAAAAAAGTAAAATGATGGGAATAGATACAACATGAAAACACTAATCAGAAAATTCAGTGACTGTACTAAATCAGATGAAAGAGATTTTAGAGCAAAAAAAATTAATAGAGATAAATAGAAGTACTGCATAATGATAACAGGGTCAATTCACCAGAATTGCCATTTATTTTTCCATTAATTTGAAATTATTTTGCATGTGTTTTGTTTGCTTGTTTTTAGTTCTGGTCCTCAAAAGTCACTGTTAGTAAACTAAATAGACATATACATATGTGACAAAGAACCTGTAATGCAAACAACTCCCTCAGTAATAAAAAACATTAAAAAGACCAATTGAAAAATAGGACATGTACTTCAAAAAGGAAGATGTACAACTGACTAATAAACATATGAAAAATGTAAACATTACGATGTATCGAAGAAACAGAAATTAAACCAAAGGCAATGCCATTTTACACGCACTACAATATCTAAAAACAAAAACAAAACAAAACATAAAAATTCTTACTACCAATGTTGGTGAGGATGTGGAGCAAAGAGAACTCTTATATGCCGCTGCTGGGAGAATAAAAATGTTTGAAGCCTGGTGTGGAGGTGGGAGCAGTAGTCTCAGCAACTCTAGAGGAGGAGGCAGGAGAATCACTTGAGCCCAGTCAGTCCAGGCCACCCAGGCAACATGGTGAAACCCCATCTCAAAACACAAAAACAAACAAACAAAAATATTCTGACACTTTGGAAACCCAGCTATTCTCAAAACTCATCACACTATATGCATATGGTCTATGGGTTGCCCTACCTGTAAATTACACTTCTATTTTAAAAAGAAAAGTGGCGGGGAATGAGGATATGTTACAACACTGTTTAAAACTCTAAACTTCCTGTCCTTAAGACCCCGGCTCTTTGCCACAGCTTCCAGGGGCCTCTATGACCTGGCCTCACCTCTTTGCCAGAACATCCCCTGTGCCCCTCCTTATTCACTGTGCTAGAGCCACACTGGTCTTTTCTGAGTTCCTCACACATTACAAGCCCTTTTCTGCCCCAAGACCCTGGTTTGCTATTTCCTCTGTTTAGAACCCTTTTCCCAGCTTGTTGCCTGCTTGGTTTCTCTCATTCTGAAGTCTTATCTCTACCATCATGTCCTCAAAGAGCTCTTTCCTGACCACCCTGTCTAAGGTACGCCCAGTCCAATAATTCTTTGACCTCATCCTATTTATGACCTTTGTGGCATGCATTCTCGATATATGTTACAATTTTGGTTTTGGTTTTGTTGTTCATTTTTTATTTTCATCTTCCTCCATTTTCAATGTGTTTTTCCTGTAATACTGTATCCTCATTGTCTAGAATAGAATCTGCCAGATAAAAAGTACTTAGTAAATACCTGTTGACTGAATGAATAAATTGTCCTCTGAAAGTAGAAGGTAGAAGGCAAGTCCTTAGTGAATACAAAAATCATAATTGAAGAACATATTCCTTCAACCTAATTTATCTGCAGAAGTTATCCCCAAATTTCTTGGAAAGATCTGGTACATGCATCGGGGAAAAAAATTACTAAGGGGGAAAGAAAACAAACATAGTTTTAAAGTTCAAGGATTTGAGACCTGGGTGCTTAGCCTGTCAGAGATCCTGGATTTAATCCCTATCACCGAAAACATTAGTGAATAAACTACTAAAATTCAAATTAATTTTATAATAGAAATGAATTATAAAGATAATTTAGTGGAAATCTGGAATATAGAAATATAATTTAGATGGGCTGGGGTTGTAGCTTAGTAGAAGAGCACTTGCCTAGCATGTGTGAGGCACTGGGTTCAATTCTCAGCACCACATAGGAATAAATTAAGGAGAAGGTCCACCAACAACTAAAAAATATTTTTTTTTAAAGAGAGAGAGAGAGAGAGAATTTTAATATTTATTTTTTAGGTTTCGGCGGACACAACATCTTTGTTTGTATGTGGTGCTGAGGATTGAACCCGGGTCGCACGCATGCCAGGCAAACGCGCTACCGCTTGAGCCACATCCCCAGCCCCCCTAAAAAATATTTTTAAAATATAGATATAATTTAGAAGATATTAATGTGGGCTCACTTGAAAGTGGAAATTCTGGGAAATAATAAAATGTTAACCTGCTCCAGACACAATCACTGAGGGACCAAGAGTCACTTGGAATTAACAATATTGCAGAAGTCAGGGTGCAGTGGCACATGCCTGTCAACCACAGCTACTGGACAGGCTGAGGCAGAAGGGTCACAAATATGAGGCCAGACTCAGCAACTTAGCCAGATACATTCCAAAATAAAAAGTAGAAAGGGCTGGGAATGTAGCTCAGTGATGGAGGCCCCCAGGGTTCAATGCTCAGTACCACAAAACATAACAAACTCAGGAATCATGATAAGCAGGGACATCTTATATGTGAATCAATCACTTGATAATAGAAATGAATAGGTACATAGAGCTTGCCTGTCAATATTGATGGAAATGTGAGAAGTGAATGGAACTTTCTTACATATGAAGCATAAAATAAAAGAGCTGATATGTTGAAATGAGCAAAAGAAGACACAGAGAAAAAGAGGAATATGTTCTTCAAAAAATGTTATAATATAAATGAATTACAAAGATAATTTAGTAAATCTGGCATATAGAAATATAATTTAGATGGGCTAGGGTTGTAGCTCAGTGGAAGAGCACTTGCCTCGCATGTGTGTGTGCGCCAGAGAGAAAGTCCACAGACAAGCAAAACTTAACTTCAGGTGTTAGAAGTCGGGTTAGTGGTTCTCCTTGGGAGGAGAAGAAACTTGGAGGGGAAATGAAGGGCTCTGGGCGCTGGTCATGTCCTGTCTCTAGACCTACATTCTGGTGTTCTGATTATGTTCACAGGGTGAAAATCCATCCAGCCAAACACTTCTCAGTACATGTGTTTTCTTTCACTAGAAACTTGACTTAAAAGACAAGTGTGTCCAGAACACTTAGGAGTTAGGCAAAATAAATTAAGCCATTAAATAAAAAAGTCAGCTTGTCCCAACACACAGGGTCTAAACCAGTTCCCTCTCCCCGGGTAGGGCAGATCTTCAGGCTGTGCTCTTATTCACAAGAATGCCTGCCAGGAGGGGAGGCCAGTCTTTGCTGTCCCAGTTGATGCCAAGGAAGACAGAAGTCCAGGGCAGGTCAGTGAGTAGATGAAAGCCTCACAGGCAGTTAGAGATGGGCACAGGGCTGTCTGCAACCACTCTTTCTGACTTTCTGAACCAGAGAGCCCGGTCACATTCCTCATCCTCCATCTGTTCAACAAGCTCACATGGTGGTTGAGAATGTTTCACATCAACTACTTTTGCTCCAAGCCAATTCTTCTTAAACAAACAAAAAAACAAAAAAACACCCGAATGCAAAGAAAATTTGTAAGCACAGGTTTGGGGATCAGTCCAGCAGGCGATTTATGGCTGGATCCCACCTGTGTGGAGGTCATGCAAGGGATTATGCAGCCCTCCCCCCATGCAAGCCCATATTCCTCTTCCTTTTCCTTTGCCCTCTGAGCAAAATGCAGACTCTAGAGGCTTTGGGGACTGCTTTACCCCAAGCCAGCTAGACAGCTTTTAAATTGGACACAGACTCTAGCTTTACAATCCTTCCCGATTTCCTGCCAAAATCTGAGTAAGTCATCCCAGCCCAACTCAAGTCAGTTTTTGCTCACCGCCCAATCCACTTCTTTGTGTACATTCTCCTCTGAATTATGTCCTTTCTTTCATCAATCAGAGGTGTCACCCTCCCCACAGCCCCACTCTCAGACATCGGATCTTTTTCCTTCTGTGTTCTATTTTTCTTGTCTAAGGCTTTCTCTCCCCGTTGTCACCAGTGCCCTGGCTCTGCTTCCTTCCCTCCTTTGCCTAAATCTGAGCACTGGCTCCCTGGCTTCCTCAAGCCCACTGCAGCAGCTGCCAAGTTGACATGATGCCTGAACGGGCACCCATCTGCAGAAGCACTTGGAAGAGGGAAACACTCATGCTTTTCCTCGATGGGGCAAGTCTGATGGGCTTTCCACCTTCTTGGTCCCTTTTGAAGATTGCATTCCAAGCCAAAGCTACTTACAAAAACATGAGGGTTTCTGCACTGGACACTAGAACAGCCTATTTTAAGTAATTGTCTCGATTTGGCTACACATTTCCTTATGTCTTTGAATTTGCAAGAGCACTGGAGCAATAGAACCGAGTATTTGTTTCCTGGACACATAAAATCCCGTTTTTCAAAGCTTCAACCTAACAGACGCTGAAACAAAATACTTCAACCTGCCGCTTTCCTCTTTGAGGTAAGGGTCAGGTCTCCTTCCTTCATCTGTCTGACAGGATGTTGGAGTAATCAAATTAAACAGCTATAATGGGCCCCCATTCCTGGTAATTACCTTTGCATGGGGCTGTCCTGCTGAGGGTTGTGCCCAAAGTAAAGCCATCATTGTTAGTGCTTTATCCTTAATGGGATCCCTGTGGCTGAAGGGAAGGTACATAGACAAACTCTGTACCTTCCATGTGACTCACATCCTTTTCCTTCGTGTTTACAGAGCAGCTTGAGCCAAAGAGCCATCTCCTTCTCAGGGCTCAGCCTGGTTAGGAGATTGTTAACAGAATGCTTCCAGGCATGGGCCAGGACTCCCTGGGCTTGCCTTCTGTTTGTGTTGTCAGCACAGGGTCCCAGGGCCACTTCCTCCATCAGGGATCTTCTGCTTTCTACACATGTATCAAGTAGGGCTCCGTATGCAGCCAGAGTGAAGGGTATAGACCTGGCATCTTTTCTTTCTTGATGCCATCTCGGCTGCTTGTCTACCAAGTATGAACAGTGGCCAGATGCCTTTATAGTAATTAAGGTGTTTAAACATTTTGGAAAATTCTGCACCTGAATAAGAATCTGTGATTTTAAACAGAATTGCAGAACTTACCCTGCCAAAATCATCTAAATACCTTGACTCAGGAAAAGTTTTACTGCAGAAGAAGCAAAGAAATAAATAAATAAAATTATTTGATGGAGAAGGAACAGACAAGGAGGAATAAGAGGAGAATTAGAAATGAGTTTATAGATACAACTGTAGGGTAGTATTATACTAAGACACACACTGGGAGAGAAAAATAAATTTCTTCTTTTCCCAATGGGACTCACCTCTCACTCTACTGGCCCGTCCCAGGAAATCGTCAGTAGCCGCTGTCTGTGGTCAATAACAGATAATTCCAAATTAAAGGAAAGTTTCTGAAATCAAGATGTAGTGTTTAGATTGATGGTTCTTCGAATGGAATCCAGGGATCTCTTGGTTTGTGGAGATTCTTCTGATCGTTCCGTGGGCTGGGTCAAAATGCAATGCACACAAGTGTGTTGGGTGGTTTTGTTCACTTTTTTTTTCCCTTGAAACACATTTTCCACTGCGGATTTGAGTCAAAATTTAAAAGCACCGAAACAAACATTCGTGAAAGGAGTTATGAATAATCAGAGGGGATTCAACAAAACGTTTTCTTTTCTTACTTGTTTATTTAATCTGGTAAATAGGTGAGACTCTTGCTCTATTCAAATAGTCGAAGGGTTTTTTTTTTTCCTCCTGGCTTTTCCTCCCCACTTTTCTCCTCCATTTCTTCTTTTTCTTTCTTTCTTTCCAGGAGGAACCCCCACCATCTATTATCTATTTCATAATGATACTGACAGATCTCCTTGACTTGTCTGCAGTTGGGATCTCAGTTTGTTGTCTGTCTGGCCCCATCTGAACACTCTCAGTGAAACCTTTTCAGCAAGGAAACCAAGCATTAAGTAGAATCACGGTAGGCAGTGTGCAACCTGGGAAGAACTTCCTGATCTCCTTCAATCTTGTTTAAAGGCCAACTAAATGGACAATGGCATAGGATGGTCGACTGTTCTCACTTCCACCAGCCACAGCATCAAGGATCACTAGGCAATGCTGAACTGACGTGGATCTGGGGTGAACTGTCTGGGCCTCTCAGAACACACACTGAGCCAGGATCGGCTGAATTCAAGCTCCCGTTCGCCTGCTTCCCGCAGACAAACAGCTGTGATTCAGCACTAATCCATCCAGCTGAAACAACTGGTCGGCCCTTCTGTTCCTACGGAGGTAAATGCCAATCGAGCCTTCATAGGTAGTGGCCACAGGTTTGAAACGGGGCTTGGGAGAGACAGTAAGGACCCACCCGTTGCATTGGTCACCTGGCAAAGGGAAATGAACTGTCGCCATTTGCAAGAGATACCACCATGGCAGAGAACTGACGTCACCAGACTGCGGCGGAGGAGATAACTTCATTGAAACCTGCGGCTACAGGTGTGTAATTCCCTAGCCTTCCCTCTCCACACATCGGGGAAACCTTAAGGGCCCCTCCCAGCTCTCCCGTAAGGGCCCCCCCAGCTCTCCTGTGAGCGTGATAGCCAGACCAAGGGAATCAGACGTGGCGGGGAACCCATGGCGCGGAACTCCCGGCTACTGCTCCCACCAGTGCTGACAACTGAGGTCTCTTGCACCAGCTACCGGGGGCATGGCTACCGGAGGGCAAGTAAAATTCGCTGAGGATTCTCAGCCCCAAGCTCTACAAACTTAGGGTCTGAGGGAATGGCAAACAGGGAGAGTGTGCCCAGTCGTCCATGAAAACAGGGCTCCCGGGAGCAGCAGACCTGGCGTGTAGCCAGTATTGTGGTGAGCGGCACCCGTGAGAGGGGCCTGGCTAGAGGAAAAGTGGGGAAGTGACTAGACACAAGAGGAGGCCCTAGGCACTCAGGATTGGAGACTCGCCCAGTCCGGGAGGAGGAGCTGCTGCACAGTGATTGGTTCCCGCTTATTGACAGGAGAAACTTGGCCTGGTGGGCACAGCGCCACCTACTGGAAGAGAAGTTAATCAAACTCTAAGACTGCATTTATTAGTTTTTTTTTTTTTCCCTCTTTTTTTTGATTTGGGTTTTTTATTTCATTTTCATTTTTCTTTCTTGTTGTTTTTAAAATTTTTTTTACAATTTTTTTAAAAATTTTTTTCTTCTAATTTTAATTTTAATTTTCTTTATTATTATTTTTTTTATTTTTTTTCTTTTTTTTATTTCCTATTTTTTTCTTCTTTTGTCTTTTCATTTCTTTTCAATTTTCTTATTCCCCCTTCCTTGAATTCTACCTGCTTACTCTCATTCTCTTTAGTGACTTCTTCCCTTCCCTTCTAATACCTTTCCTCCTAAGCATCAAATAAATTTATAGGAGTAAACAGTAACTCAGCAGTCAAACAGAACAAGAAGTAACATGAGCAACTTGAAAAAGCAAGGAAGAAAAGGAGTACAAACAATGCAGGACAGCCTAAATATTCAGGAGGACCTAGAGTCATCAGAAAAATGGTCATATAAAGAACTCAAGGAACACCTTAGACAGATGGAATGGAACCTTAAAGAAATGAATTACAGTAGATGGGGTAGAGAGAGAAGATGTGAGGGAAGGGGAGGGGGGATAGTAGGGGATAGGAAAGGTAGCAGAATACAACAATTACTAATAGGGCATTATGTAAAATTGTGGATGTGTAACCGACGTGATTCTGCAATCTGCATTTGGGGTAAAATTGGGAGTTCATAACCCACTTCAATCTAATGTATGAAATATGATATGTCAAGAGCTTTGTAATGTTGTGAACAACCAATAAAAAAAAAATAGTCGAAGGGTTGAAAATTTTGAAACTCACCCATCCAGAAGAAAAGATGTGGTTTTTTGAGGGGAGGAAAGTAAGATACTTTCCCTTGGCTTCTCATTTCCCAGTATCGTTTGTTCTCAGCACTGCTTTCTAGCTTGATGCTCACAGCTTGCAATCAGAAGCAGGCCCTGGCAAGAAGAACCGCTTTCTGTTGCCAGGGCTGTCTTCCTCAGGTTTCTCTTGCCAGGAGCAGGAGCTCAGGTGTGGGATGAAGGGTTTGTGAGGGGCTGTGTCTTAGGATGATCTGTTTTCCTCATCCTAGCCCCACAGCAAGAGTTAACCCCAGAAGAGCTGGGCTGCTGGAGGAGAGTTTCGTGAGTTATCTAATGACCTGGTTGTTAACCATATAGCACAACAAAGCTGCCCAGACATTCAGGCTGCTCAGTTGCCACGAGATAAAATTTCATAGTTATGCTTTGATTGGTCTTTCCCCTTCAAAGAAATAACATGCACATTTGACTATTTGGACCAATTTGCTCAGCATAGTTTCCTAGAAGAATTTAAAGACAAATGGGTTCCCTTCACCAGAGGTAAACAGTTCAGAAGCTATAGATTAAAGTGGACTTGCAGACCTTCAATTGGATTTTGCTAAAGTGATTTCAATACCAATTATTTATCTAGTGACTCTGCTGTGTGTATAAAATGCTCTCCGATAACTCAGATGCCACCCTGTATTACCCAGATGCTGTTAGCCTCTCTATTGTTTGGTGCAGACCTGCTCAGGAAGGAAAGAAGCAATGTTCTTTGCTTGATAAGGTGAAAACAACTTGTTCACTCTTTGTGTATGATTGATAAAAGAAAGAATAAGAAGAAAAAGCAAAAAAAAAAAAAAAACAATCCAAACATCTGGATAGAATTTATTACATACCTCCTGGGACCCCTGGTTCCTGAAGTTTCAGTTACTGATTTTCTCTTCCAAGTCTGCGGAGGCTCAAGGACTCACACTGTCTGGGAATGATGCTGTGCTACCAGTTGTTGCAAGTTGGTTTAAATAGGTTGGTAAGATGCTGTTGCCTGGTCCAAGCCCCTGCCATGGGGAGGTGGGGCAGCACATGCCACATACTCATGCTCACTTGCTTTAGTGCGCATATCCAGAAGCAAGGTATTTGCCACTTGTAGAGACACTGGTTCCTGTTGTATTGCACACCATCTCAGCCCTAGAATCTGCCTAATGTAGATAGAGTTCACAAACCTCCTCCTGTCTTTGGGAGAAGATCTATGTTTCGTTCCTATCATGGTTAAGGTTTCTGGACATGTCAGAATACAGCAGAAGGAGGATCAGAGAGACTCAGACAACCTATTTTCAGATCCAGCTGCCACTTACCTGCTCTGTTATTTGAGCTGGTTTATCTGCCTTCTCTGAGTCTCAGTTGCTTTGTCAAGAATGTGGATAAATAAGGGGCTGGGGTCATGGCTCAGTGGTAGAGCATTTGCCTAATACATGTAAGTCACTGAGTTTCATCCTTAGTACCACATAAAAATGAACAAATAAAAAAAAGGTATTGTGTCCACCAACAACTAAAAAAAATATTTTTTAAAAAAAGAATGTGGGTAAATAATATCTTCAATGGAATTACCACAATATGAGATTAGTTAATGGTATCTGGTGGGGCTCAAGGAATAAAGCTATTTTAGCCCCTGTTGTAGCCAGTTATCCTATCAACATGGTAGTATTCCTGAGAGTAAAGATAATTTTCTAACACATAATGAAAATCTATAGGTAAGAGTTATGTGAACAAAGTCTAATATATAGAAAAGATATTGTTCAGCTTTGTTTTCTTCTTAGTTCTTTTAGTTAGCCTGAATCTTGCTTGCCAGCAATTTTAAGTTCCACTTTTTTTCCCTTCAGTTTCATACTCTGGGATACTGGGTCAATTCAAACTAATTTTAATTAGTAACCTCGATGTGCCAAGCAATATAGGATAGGTCCTTAAGAGGATGAATATGAATAAAATAAGATCCCTGCTTCAAAAGTGGAGAGTCATATAAATTGTTATTCCTAGTATTAACCCAGAAATGACATATTCTTGTAAGGAGTACTTATGCTATTAAGAACCATATTTTTTAAAAATCACATATGTGACCTAGCACGTTGCATTCCATAATGTAATTTTAACCTTTTAAAATCATTGCCATCTCCAAGGTTCTGGATCTGGATGTGATGAGGAATCCTAGTAATGCCTACTGAGAGGCTTATCCCAGAAATGAACATTGAAAGCATTTTCTGAAGTGCAGCTAAACCCAGAGTATTTCTTGGTGTTAACATTGTAATTGAGAAACTCATTCATCCCTGAGATGACCTAGGGTGCTCACCTCTCAACCTTCCGAAGCTTGCCCCTGAGCAACATGTTCTTCAACTGAAGCCTCCTGCCTACTAAGCAAGAGGTCAGGTAGATGAATACATTACCTCTAAGATGTACAAAGTAGCGCTTAAGGGAACCAAAATTTGTCGAACATCTACCATGTACTATACATATCTCAATTAAAGCCCACCTTAGCACTGTAAAGTAGGTATCATTGCCTCCATTTTTCATCTGAGGAATTTGAGACTCAAAGAGGTTAAATAATGCATCTGAGATCACATAGCTAGTAAGCAGTAAAGCTATGATTCAGATGTAGACAATGGCAGTTGATGGAGTCCTAGTTCAGAAATTTGTCGAGTCCTGGCTTCACCTGGCTGTCCACTAAGGCTAAGGGACATTTCAAATTAATGAACTACTCCAAAACCTTGGGCAGGAAGATCCAACATAAGTAGTTAGACTCCAGAGAGACCCCAGACACTGCCTGAAATCCTGTCACACCAAATGCCCTTGGTCTCTGAAATTCATTTTTTTAAAATTTTTAGTTGTCAATGGATCGTCTATTTATTTATTCATTTATAGATGGTGCTGAGGATCGAACCCAGGGCCTCACACCTGCCAGGCAAGAGCTCTACCACTGAGCTACAACACCAGCCCCTGAAATTCAGTTTTTGCATCTTCATTTCAGGCTGCTTCCTGATTGGAAATGTGATAGCTAAACGTGATAGTTGACATATGCAAAAGAACTCACACAAAGGAAACCCCTGCTGAGTTGGCAGCACCCTGGGTGGTGGGAATCCCTGAGGCAGAGGAGATCACTGAGTAGCCCTGAATGTACTGTGACCCAGCAGGATGCAGTGGTTAGAGGGGTGGCCCCACAACTAGAAGGCATTAGTGGCTCAGGGTTGCATAAAAAGCAATGGAAAAGTAGGGGATAGCTTTGGTCAGTCTGTCAAAGTCATTGCATCAAAGCTGAGACTCTGAATTAACCATCCCTTCCCACTCAGTAATTTATAAAGTAAATTCAAAGGGGAATTTCTTCAGGAATCTGCTGATATAAAGATGTCATCACCAAAGCTAGAGACAAAACAGAGCAGCGATGATGATGTAATTTAATTATGATGTCAATTCATTTTTCTATAGGGAGTTTGGCAGGGATCTCTAAGACAATAGACAATACTCAAATCATTATTTAGAATTTGGAGTGACATTGATAGCAATAGGATTTAATTCCTGACTGTGTTTCACTTGAATTGACAATCAAAATAATTGTAGTCCTTGGGAATGCAATGGAGAAGACACAAAGGAGAACCAACTGGTTATTTAGAAATCAATGGATCAGTGATTCCCACTTGAGGAAAGGAATTGTAATGAATAATTCTAACAGCAGCCAGACTCTGGTTCTGTTCAGTATCTGGGCACAACACCAAACTAGACTAAGAAGAAAGATTTGTGGATCTTCTGAAATCTTTCTTGGTTGTACACATTTCAGAAAGGAGTTTCTTTTCAAACCTGTGTTTTTCTTTGACCTACAAAATTCTTCTCAGAGGAAAAAGGCAAGCTCCTGCTTCAGACAAGGGTCAAGTATGTAAAGTTTATGAGTTTCTTCTCTGTCCACAGACCCAGTCACTTTAAAGATGACCTTCCCCAGGGTTAACCTCCCCTGGGGAAGGTCATCTTTAAAGTCTTTCTCATAGGAAGGCCCTGAACTTCCTATGTCTTTTTTTTTATGTCTCATAGGAAGGCCCTGAACTTCCTTCAATGCCTTTGAGAGATTCATTGTATTATTTTATAAACAGTAGTTACTGACTTACTGTATTAATCACTACAATTATCCATATAAAATCAAGAAAATGTACTCTGATGGATACAAATGTAGAGGCCCAGTCTCTTAGAAATGGTAGATAAGGAGTGTTTGATGGTTTATTTTTGGTGTAAAATACACCTAGAGGATATGGCTTATTCTAAATGATCTTATAGAGGGAGCACTACTTTAGAATTGTTCTATCACTTAAAATGGGGTAGAGCCATTATGAGAGTACATATAGTTGCAGAAGCCAGATCTCCAAGTTCAAAAAAGGAGGAAAAAACTACTATTTGCATAGTCAATTTTATTCCACTGATGCATGGTGTTTCCACATCTTGCTTAGACTTTAGGCTGAGCTTGTTATTTTTTTTTTTTTAAAGAGAGAGTGAGAGACAGAGAGAGAGAGAGAGAGAGAGAGCATTTTTTAATCTTTATTTTTTAGTTTTCGGCGGGCACAACATCTTTGTTTGTATGTGGTGCTGAGGATCGAACCTGGGCCGCACGCATGCCAGGTGAGCGCGCTACCACTTGAGCCACATCCCCAGCCCTGAGCTTGTTATTGATTGGAGATGGAAGTTGAGGGAGTATGTTTCAGAAATCTTGTCTTTGGGGTCTGGGGTTGTGGCTCAGTGGTAGAGCACTTGCTTAGCATGTGCAGGGCCCTGGGTTCCATCCTTAGCACCAAATAAAAATAACTAACTAAATAAATAAAGGTATTGTGTGAAAAGAAAAGAAATGAAATCTTGTCTTTTTCTTGGCCTCCCAGGATCCTATTTGTATTGTTATTCTAATACCATTATGTCCAGTCAGCTAGCATCCAGGTATTTATTGATGATATATTATTTTATCTTTCTATCCTCATTGCCAAAAAGAAAAGAAAAGAAAGAAATCTCATACTAGGTTATAAAAGTGGCACCACAAACCTGTAAAAGAGGTGAGGTTGACCTTTGATGACCCTCCAATTCAGTTTATTAAATTTTTTCTTGCTACTCAATAGCCCCATGTCCCAGGTCTGGTTTACCCTCATGCAACAGACCATTTGCTTCCAAAAGTTTAGGACATGCTTGAAGTTTACCTCTGGCAATAGTAGTTATTTAGAATTTGGTGGGTTGTTTTATTATTTTTTTCTGGGATTATATTCTGTATATGTTAAATAACACTAACTTGACGAATTTTTCTTCTTAAATTTTAAGTTTAAACTTAAAGTTTGAAAGAGTTAGTTGATTTCAAGAAAAATATTAATAATAATATGGCAGTTCAGGAATATGGTTGAAATTCAGATGCTGCTGTCCAAATGATTGTATTTGGAAAACATTTCTTTTCTCTACTTCTAGCCCCACCAAAGTTATTGTTCTTGTCTTGTTCCTGCCAGTTTGACCTAAATCAATTCAGAATTATGATAACGACTAATAATGGTTGGGAACTGTATTTCTCCCTGTAATAGAGGTTTAATATCTTAAACTTAAAGAAATTGTTTCAATGGTGAAATTTTAAAAGATAAATAAGACAAATATTTGTAGTAGATAGAACTGTCATGATAATAATGCTATTAAGTCTGCCATTTATTTGAGCTTTTTGAGTTTTCTCTAATACTACAACCCTGTAAGGCATTTTTCAGACAAGAAAACTGAGGCTCAGGGAGGTAAAGACAAAGAATAACCTTATTCTTGATTACTCAAGCAACAAAGAGCAGAACCAAGGTTTTCCCACAGCATCCTTGGTTTGTAGTGCCTAGAATCTCTGGCCATGTGGGTACCTAACTTTCCCTCTAAGCACAAGGAAAACTCTAAAAAAGCCACACAGATGAAAAATCTGAGGAACCCAATAAGTACATAATATAACACAGCAGCTCTGAACTGCTATGGAAATACATTCAAGTGAGTGAGACCAGTAGAAGAAAATAAGGGCTCTACCATAGGAATAGGGAGTTACCTCACTGCTTTCTTCTCTTTGCCCTGCCCTGTCGTCCCACAAACCTCCTTGGAGGGCCAGATCAGTATCCTAGGCACTCAGTGTAGAGTAAGTGCTTTGTTGCCTTATTTCTGCTCTTGTAAACCATGCCTTTCTTCCTCGCCTGCAGGGGCTAGTGAACTGCTATCTTCAGGAGATGCAGAGGCAGGCAGGCTGCCCCTGCTTCTGGAGATGAGGGCCCTGCAGAGTTCCTGTTAGTTCCCCCAACAGCCTTTCTAACCCAGGCCAGCTATACTTTTTGTTTATTTAGATTTTTTTTTTTAATGTGGTGCTGGGGATCAAACCCAGTGCCTCATGCATGCTAGGCAAGTGCTCTACCACTGATTCACAACCCCAGCCCAGCCTATATACTTAACCAGGACTGGAGGCAAGAGTTTCAAGTTCTTTTTTAGGAATCATTCGGTGTCATTCCAGCCTACAGCTGGAAATAAATATCCTCTATGATACAATATAAGAGTGTGTGTTAGCTTTCTGTCTTTGTGACCAAAATACGTGAGAAGAACAACTTAGAGGAGGAAAAGTTTATTTTGGCTCACTGTTCCAGAAGGTTAGTCCATGGTTGGTCAAGTCCACTGCTCTGGGCCCAAGATGAGAAGAGAACATCATGGCAGAAGGGTGTGGCAGAGGAACCGGCTCCATTCATGGCGGACAGGAAGCAAAGAAAGGGAAAGGGAAAGTTGCCACAAGGAAGATGAGCCCTTCCAGAGCACATCACTAGTGACCCACCTCCTCTAGCCATGTCCCACCTGCCTACAGTTACCACCCAGTCCATTTAAACTAGGATGGACTGATTAGGTTACATTTCTCAAAATCCAATCATTTCACCTCCAAAACCTTCTGCATCAACACAGGAGCTTTTGGGGGACACTTCGTATCCAAAACATAACAGAGTCCTATCTCTTGCCTGCCCAGTGGATCAGATCTCTTGCAGCCTTGGTATCATCCCAATGATTTTACCAGTTTGTTTACAGAAACCCTCAGATGAGAATTAAGATAATGGCTATGAAAACAGTCGATAAACTCCACAGCCCCAGGAAAATGTTCAAGAGGACATCACCAATGCTTTCCTAACCCAACCCAGGCTTTAGTTCCTAGGTCTCTATTCTTGTTTTATTCCCATTCTCCCTGGGTGATTTCCTCTGCTCCCCTGGTTTCAATTACATTTATATACTCATAATACCCAAATCTGCATGTCTAGTTTAGATCTTACCCCAGGACTTTAGATTTTTATTTCTGACAGATTCCTGGGCATCTCTATTTCAGCATTCCCACAGATACCTCAGGGAAGAATCATCTCTTTTGTGCTAAATCTTGCTTGGCCTTTGGAATTTTGTATCTCATCAGGGTTACCATCAGTCACACAGTCACCTGGGTTAGATACCAGAGAGCTTTCCCTTGCCTCTTTCTTTGCCTTCATCTAGTTGCATCCAAGGTCTTAGATCTGTTGTTTCTTCCTCAAATTCACTAATTCAGGTGCTCTTTTGTTCTCCCCAACCCCACCCTCATATTATTCTGCTTTCACCTAGATGATTTTCTTTGGTCTCTGTCTCCAGATGTATTATATCAATGTACCATTCATATTTCTGCTAGCATGATATTTGCAAAATTAAACCTGCCTATATATTCTTCAATGACTCCACAGGAAATGATCCAGACTCTTTAACCCCTTATGTGTAAGGCTCTTGCTGTCTGCCTTTTCTGCTTCTCTGGGCCCCTCCTGCTCTCTCACTCTTGTTTCTCTCCATATTTTTGCTAGTACTGGCCTTTCTGTCTGAAATGTAATCTCTTTCTGCCATCAACCCCTTGCTCCTACAAAGATAAATCCTATTTATCATTTAAAATTCCACTCAGATATCACTTCTTTCATGAATCTTTTACTGATATTCCCATCTCCTGGCCCCTTAGGTGCTTGTATATCTCAGGTGTGCCTCTATCAATATTTACATCACATTTACTTTTGCTATTATTGCTATAATAATAAATAACAACATTTATTATTATACATAACAATGTTTATTATTTATTTATTATTGCTATTTGTTATTTCTCTTATAATTACATCATAATAGCATTATATCCTGTTTCTTCATCCGGGGCATAAATGAAGCCTGTAATAATTGAATGGCTGTCAGAAAAATAGTCTTAACTTAAAAATTTCTTCAATGGTAAAACTGAAAAATTATTTTTGCTAAATCTCAGCTAGAATTCTCTTGCCTCAAACCCCTGAGCATTTTAGCTTAGTGAACTGAATCTGTTTCTCTGAATCTATTTTAAATTTATGTCAGCAAAGTCATAGTGACATTGTAAAAAGACATTACTTAAGTATTTCAGTGTCCAACGTGGTAGTGATGGGACTTGGCTTCTCCCCTTGTTTACCTACTACTGGGTTTCCAAAGAGCTCCCTCTGGAAGAGATACCCACATCTCTCCAAGTGTTGTCCCTACACCAAGTACAGAGCAGAGCTCCTCCTCTGTGGCCACCTGGGGGCAGTACAGACTTGTGGATGGGTTCTGCAGCAGGACTTGGAGAACCCCATTCCTGAGCAATCCCAGTTGTGCGGGCCATTTCTGTCCAGCTTCTTTTCTTCTCTCTTCAGGGAGCATCCTTGGTTGAGTGCTCCTTTAACTCAGGCTTCCACTGAATTGATGAGGGAGGGACTGGAATTGAGTGCCCCAGGCCAAGGCTCACTCAGAATAGCATGCACATCCGTATGGGAGTATTCTGTAACACTTTCAGCCTCCAACTTCTGAGAGGCAGGGTTAAACAAAACAAGCTGGAGGCTTCTTTGAACCAGGAAATGTGAACACTTTAAAGGAAAGAGTGGAGACTGGTGTTAAACACTGCTAACAGGTATAACTTTGATCCTTGCTAGGTTGTGGAAATGCCACAATTTTTTAGTTTTCTACATTAAATACCCTTGGTTCTTATCTAACAATTGGGTGCAAAACAATTCAATCTGGGGCCCTTTTCAGGAGCTTGGAAGAAGACATCTCTCAGTTGGTGCCTGCCATTCTTGGTGCTCTTTGCCTATGATGGTGGTTTACTCTAGGACCCTTTCTCTTGGCCTAGCTGAAGCATAGAGATCTTGGCTGATGCTCCCAAATCGCAGTGCTTTTTTCCTCCTCCTGAGCAAACATTCCATTCAAACCCTACAGCCCCAGGGGTCTGTGAAAGAGCTAGAGCAAGACCCAGTCATGCAAGGAGGCCACAGTGCTCCTCAGCACCATCCCTTCAAAGTCAGGCTCAGGAAATATTCTCTCCATCCCTCCTCTAATTCTAACAGTTCTTCTTTCTTTCAGTCAAAACAACTTTATCATTTCTGAGACCATGGACTGATTTAAAAATCAAAACTTCATTGATTTCTTTTTTTCTTTCTCTGAGATACAAGAAGGCCTGATCTCCAAAACAAAAAGCATTGGTTATTCTTTGGGGATGAGGAATGTGGAAAAGAGGAATGATCCATTCTTTGATGAAGAGTAGAAATGTCTAACACCACAGAAATAAGAGAGTCAGTTCCTCAGGCAAGTTATCTGATCAAACATTAAAACAGTGCTTATCTAAGGCCTTGTTCGGAGGTATGGGACCTCTACAAGAAGAGGAAGCAGGCTGGACAGTGGGTAGGAATCCACACTGACACTGCTCCAGCCTCACATTGGAGGCTGCTTCAGGTTAGAATTAAACAGCAAACTTAGTTTCCCCATCTTCTATATAGGGTCCCTGGTGAGGGCCATAATAGTAATCCCAGATTTCAATTCCTGGGGGCTGACCTAATTTAGGTCTTCCCATTCCCTAACCTAAGATTTGAAAAATCTAGGGAAAGTTATTCCAGAATTCCATATAACCCTTGAATAATGAGCTGATTAATGGAAGAGTAGAAGAGAGCTCCTTGGATCACTGATTTCCTTTGCATAAATTATTTTTAATATTTCATTAAAATAAAATTAATTTGATATATTGAGATTTTTGGCACCCCCTTGAATTTTGTACCTGAGATGTATGTCTCATTCATTTCATCCTAGTCTGTCCATGGGTGCCTAGGTTGCCAGGGGTACCTAGCTCTTAATGCTGGACTACCAAAGTACTTAAACACTTGTTGAATATAATGAAGACTGGAAGACATCAGGCAAAATGTGGTGATTCTTTTAATTTAAATTTCTATTTCTGCTTCTCAGGAGCTTTTGAATACTGGTCCCAATTCCTCCCTTGATCATTTTTTTTCTCTTTCTTTTCTCTTTGGAATGCTGGGGATTGAACACAGGCCCTTGCTTGACATGCTAAGCAAGTGCTTTACCACTGAGCTATATCCTTGTTAGTGAAGCTCAGTTCTTGTCCCCTATGCCAATTCAATAATGAGAACATGGACTTGAGAAAACACAAAAAGAAATTTCATCATTTTGCTAGCAAAGGAAAAGCACAGGAGACTCCTATTAGGATAGATGTGCCTATCCTAATCCTGATTCTGCCTAACTGGGAGAACCAAGGGCTCTTATTCAAAAGCTATATTCTATGTATCCCCTGTTGGGGGATTGTGATTTACTTGTTAATTTAGGAGAGGGAGAAGAGGAAAAAACATGTCTATTTTAAAATAAGCCTCATTGGCAGAGCAGTAAGGACTATATTCAAGCATAAATTGCACCACTGTTATATTCCTATTCTTTAAAAAAAAAATTTCACTTTGAGACAGGGTCTTGCTAAATTGCCCAAGCAGGACTCAAACTTGTCATCCTCCTGTCTTAGCCTCCCAAGTAGCTGGAGTACAGGTGTGTACCCCCACACCCAGTTCTCCTGATCATTTCTATTCTTTCTGGCCATATTCATAACATTCCAATTTTACCTAGTTTTTCTGGCTAGCTCTCCCACCCTAGTCCTCCATTCATTATTCTTCTCATTCAGCACATGTCTCTTGAGCACTTGTTATTCTTCAGGCTCTATATTAGACATTTGAAGAGTTCTAGGAAGAAAATAGGGTAACAGGATAGGGAGTGAAGTGGGTATAACTTGAGATAGGTTGGTCAGACATGTCCTCTCTAAGGAGGAGACACTTGAAATCTGAAGGACAAGAAGGAATCAGTAATATTGGGATTTGCTGGAAAAGTCTCCAAGCAGAGAGAACAGAAAGTACATAGGCCCTGAGACAAGAACAAGTAGCTAAAAACTATAAAGCTTTATACAATTAAATAAAATAATTGCTTTAAGGTTTTCCTCAGCCTATCATTATTCCTTTACCCCTTTCACTCAAGAGTAGATTGAGAGCTGAGATTGTGGCTCAGTGATAGAGCACTTGCCTAGCATGTGCAAAGCCCTGGGTTTGATCCTTAGCACCACATAAAAATAAATAAATTAAATATATTGTGTCCAACTACAACTAATATATATATATATATGAAATAGATAGATCCTTTCTGAGAAGTGATTGACTTTACTTTCTTACCACTCAAAATGCAGAACTTTCTTCCAATGAATTTCTTTGAAGATCATTTGATATTTATCTGACCCCAATCATCTATGAAATTAGAAGATTTGTGTGGTATCTTATATCAGACAATACTTCTGTCCTCTATTTCACAGGAAGATTCAGATGGAAATTCAGGAGTAGTACAGAGGGTAAAAAGTCAATTCTCTGGATCAAACCTACAGGTGCCTAAACATGGAGTTTACCTCTGCAAATTCCAGGGATATCTCCCCACCCCTACAGTCACTCTGGTTACCTTTTCTCCATACTTCACATTGCCCTCCAATAGGCTCTCATGCCTAGCTGGTGAGGGAATCCAAAAGAGCTGGCCTCTTCTCTTAAATGACAGAATAGCTACTTAAAGAGGCTAGAGGGCTTCCTGCCACTGGAGTCATAAAAAGCTCTCAGTAAGCCAGGGACCAGAATCAAAACCATATGGTTTGCTATGCAATAAGGATCACAGGGCCTGGAAAGTATGAGAAAGAAGGGCCAGCCAAGGGGCAAGCTCTTGGGAGTGAAGGAGATGTGCCTATCCTAATCCTGGCAGCCCAGTACTCACAAGAGGAGCAGACCTTCTACATTAGAGACTTCCTGTCCGTTGACTACTCTTAGATTCCTGGGCCAGCTGGACTCTTCTCAGGCCCAGTCCAGTGGAAGTTTCAAACAAAATTGGTTGAAAGAACAACATACTTACTCACTGAAATATTAGGATCCCTTAAACCTTTCTGATCAGATGCTGTCCAAGTGATAACTGCCTTTATTTACTCATTTTTCTAACCAACAGACATACCCTGTATCTTAGAAATATAAAGGAAGCAGCCCCTTATCTGCTTGTTTGCTGTGTATCTAAATAGATAGTTTCTCTAAGAGGGGATCCAAGGTGCTCCTGAGGTAGAACCCACATGCATTAAAAAGAAACTCACACTAAAGACTCCTTAGACTATGTGAACCCAGTTTGGGGAGTCTGGATTTGGATCTGCTTGGGGACTTTAAATGCCAGAATTTATGTTAGTCCCAATATGCCAGCAGGGATGGACTGCAGGAAGTTGGGGAAGGAGTGCTGCTGGAACAGGGGTAGCAAGCAGTGTCTTCTATTTTGCAGAGCAAGGCCAAGGCACCTGAGGAATGGTTGAGTCCTACTTCTCAGGGGCTGCCTCCCTGCTCCCCCACCTCAACCCAACCTGCTTCAGTGGCTTCATGCAAAAGGCATATGGACATGTGGGGAAAGATCCTCATGCTCATGTGTAAGAGTTTGGGGGAGATGTTTTTGCTTTAGGACCCAGGTCAACTCATAAGTGGAAGGAACATTCCAGCAGTCCTTTAATCTGCTCACCGAGGGCAGGTCTGCAATACGCTGGGTCAAGGAACAAAAGAAAAAACAAAAAGCACAAAAAGGGCAGGGATATAGTTCAGTGCTAGAGCACTTGCCTGGTATGTGTGAGGCCCTAAGTTCAATCCTCAGCACTGAAAAAGCAAAATAAAACACATAAATATGGGTTTCCCTCACTTTCTTTTTTTAAAAATTTTTTTATTAGTTGCTCAAAACATTACAATTATCTTGACATATCATACATTTGATTCAAATGGGGTACGTAATCTTATTTTTCCACGTGTACAGATTGCAGGATCACATTGGTTATACAGCTACATTTATACATAGGGCCGGCCATATTAGTGTCTATTGTATTCTGCTACCCTTCCTATCCCCCCTCCCCTCTCCCTCACTTTCTTATACAGGTGTTATCTTGGATGAGAAGGAAAACGAAAAGTCTAATAAAGAGGAAGTTTTCCCTTAGGGTGTTCTTGAAAGTGAGCATTTACAAGGTTGTGGGTAATCAGTGATTTGTGCGTGGAACTTTGTCTCAAAGTTGCAAGAACGGGTTATTTATTTATTTATTTATTTTTAGAAATTTTTTTAATAGTTATTTTTTAGTTTTCGGTGGACACAACATCTTTGTTTGTATGTGGTGCTGAGGATCGAACCTGGGCCGCACACACGCCAGACGAGCGTGCTACCGCTTGAGCCACATCCCCAGCCCAAGCAAGAATGGGTTATTGTAAGAGCCAAGATCAACATGACAACTTGTCTTCCTCCTACATCCTCTGACTTACTATGATCATAATAGGGGGTAGACTTCTGAAGTTATTGGGCCCTTTAATTCTATCCAACAAAGACTTGGCCTGATTCTAGAAACTTTAACCATGCACTCGCTTTCAGGTGGCTTACAAAAGCTGGAGCTAAGGGGCTGGAGGCCTTGCTCAGTAGTAGAACACTTGCCTGGCATGCACAAAGCCCTAGGTTCAATTCCCAGTACTGACAAAAGAAAGAAAGAATCTGGAGCTAACCTTTGTTCAATTCCTGATGGTATTTCTCTTTACCCTTCAGGGACTATACACTGAACCCAAGGGGCTGGTTCTCTGGGTAAGTTCAATGGGGGCATTGCAAATTATACTTCATTCTTGTCAACCACAAAAATAGGATTAAATTAGATTTTATGTAAGCTTTTGTTTATCTAAAATCACAGCTTTTGACACAATTTGCATGATTTATCTCCACAAAAACTCATATTAATGCCTAGTCCCCAGTGTAATGGGGTAAGAGGTGATAGGGCTTTTAAAAGGAAACTTGGGTCATGAAGGGATTACTGTAGTTTTCCTGAGAGCGGGTAAATCATCGTAAGAGCAAGCTGATATAAAATGAGCCTCCTAAGTCTAAGGATTTAGACTCAAAAGCCAAAATAAACCCATTTTCAGGTATTGCTATAGCAACCAAAACAGACTAAGACCTCATCCCAGAGTGTACTAGGTTAGCAGGATTGTTTAAAGTACTAGGTTAGCATGATTGTTTAAAGTTTTTGACCAGGTTAACAATAAATTATACTTTTACAGGTCTTATATATTTTATAGACCACTTCCCCCCCTTTTTTAAAATATTTTTTTTAGTTGTAGGTGGACACAATACCTTTATTTGTTTATTTTTATGTGGTGTGGGGGATTAAACCCAGTGCCTCATGCATGCTAGGCAAGTGGTCTACCACTGAGCCATAACCCCATCCCTCCTCCCCCTGCCTTTAAAATTTTTTTTAAATATTTATGTTTTAGTTGTAGTTGGACACAATATATTTTATTTAGTGGGTTTTTATGTGGTGCTGAGGATCGAACCATGCTAGGTAAGTGCTCTGTCACTGAGCCACACCCAAGCTCCCCATCCCCCCCCACCTTTTTTAACAGAGGTTTTCAAGCTAGCTTCTAATTCCTGAGTCTAAGTGATCTTCCTGCTTCAACCTTTAAAGTAATACATGCTTCTCCCACCATGTCCAGCAGACCCCGTTTTTAAAAAAGATTTACCATAGTACTATGCTTTCAAAAAGTGAAGTATAATTATTGCCATTAGCTCTAAGAGAAAACAAGCAGAAATTAAAGTATAAAACTAAAGCTTGCCCAAACTTACCTACCTCTGTTGTGACCAGAATCAATATTTAGAACACTGACAATCTTACTTGGAGTTCACTGGCCTTCCCAACCACTCCATCTTAAAAACAATTATCCTCCAGAAAGTTATAGAAAGACAAAGGATTTGAAAATTGTTGAACTTCTTCCCTAGCTTCACATTATAAATGTGAAATCCTCCTCTTTTGATGTAGAGTCCTCCTTAGCCACAAAATGCTCCTCTAGATTCAGATGCAGTTCATGTGCATTGAGTTGCACCAAATACCACTAACTCAATTCACACGGCTGTATCTCCATTGAAGATATTATTTATCCACAAAGCAACTGAGGCTCAGAGAAGGCAGATAAACCAGCTTAAATCACAGAGCAGGTAATGGCAACTGGATCTGAAAACAGGTCTTCTGAGTCTCTCTGATCCTCTTTCTGCTATATCCTGATGTGTCCAGAAACCTCAACCATAACAGGAACCAAACATATATCTTCACGAACTCTACCTACATGAGGTAGAATCTAGGGCTGAGATGGCATACAAGATAGCAGAGAACTTCCGGTGTCTCCACAAGTGGCGAATACTTTCCTACTGGGTGTGCACAACGAAGCAAGTGAGCATGCATACATGGCATGTCTCACCTCCTGATGGCAGGGGTTTGGACAGGGAAATAGCATCTTAAAACCTATTTCAAACAGGGTATTGTGGCGTGTGCCTGTATTCCCAGCAACTCAGAAGATGGGAAAGAGGATCATATGTTCAACGCTAGCCACACAGCAACGTAGTGAGGCCCTAAGCAACTTGGTGAGATACTGTATAAAAATAAAAAGGGCTACTGATGTGACTCAGTGGTTTAGCACTCTGGGTTTAATCCCCAGTACCAAACCAAACCAAACAACTTATTTAAACCAACTGGCAGCAACTGGCAGCACAGCAGCATTCCCAGATAGTGTGAGTCCATGAGCCTCCACAGACTTGGAAAAGGAAATCAGTAACTGAAACATTCAGGAACCAGGGGGATCCCAGGAGGTGTGTAATAAATTCCATCCAGATGTTGGAATTGGTTTTCCTCCTCCTCCTCTTCTTCTTCTCTTTCTAATAGTACTTAGAGTAAACCAGTTATCTTCCTACTTTCAGAAAATGGGAAGAACATTGCTTCTTTCCTGGGCAGATCTACACCAAAGGATCGAGAGTCTAACAGCATCTGGATAATACAGGGTGGCATCTGAATTATCAGAGAGTACTTTGTACACACAGCAGAATTAGTAGATAAATGGCATTGCATTCATTTTCACAAAATCCAACCGGAAGTCTGCAAGTCCACTTCAATTTACTGCTTACAATTTTGAAACTTTCTAGGAAAATAAGACTGTATAAGTTAGTCCCACAAAGAGCTGAATATCTTTTGGTAACTGAGCAGCCTGAAATGTCTGGGCAGCTTTGTGGTGCCATGTGGCTAACAACCAGGTCATTACATAACTCACAAAACCCTCCTCCAGCACCCAGCTCTCCTGGGGTTAACTCTTGCTGTGGGGCTAGGATGAGGAAAAACAGATCATCCAAAGCACAGACTCACAAACCCTTCATCCCACATCTCAGCTCCTGATCCTGGCAAGAAAAACCTGAGGAAGACAGCCCTGGCAGCAGAGAGTGGTTCTTCTTGCCAGGAGCTGCTTCTGTTTGCAAGCTGTGGGCATCAAGCTAGAAAGCAGTGCTGAGAGTCAAACAAATGATACTGGAAATGGGAAGCCAAGGGAAGAAAGGATCTTACTTTCCTTTCTTACCATTCATAACTCCCTTTAAATGTTTATTTTGGTACTTTTAAATTTTGATTCAAATCCGCAATGGAAAGTATATTTCAAGGGGAAAAAAGTGAAAAAAAAAAAAAAACAACACACTTGTGTGTACAGTATTTTGACTCAGTCCATGGGACAATCGGGGGAATCTCCACAGACCAAGAGATTCCCTGATTCCGTTCAAAGAACCATCAATCTAAACACTACATCATGATTTCAGAGCCTTTCTGTAGACTTGGAAAGCAGATACTGACAGTTCCTGAAACAGGGCCCTGAATAACAAGAGTAGAGCCCCACCCAGTGGGGGAAAAAGAAATTTCTTTAGTATTCTCAGGTGTTGCTGTACAATACAATATCTATTCTATAGTCATATGCCCATGGCTGAATTTTTTTCTTTCTCTCCTTCCTCCTTCTCTAATTCCTCCTTTGTTCCCCCTCCTCCTCTTTTTATCATTTTATTTTTGTTTGCTTGTTTCTTCTATAAGAAAGCTTCCCATCTCCCTGAGCCCTGAGAAGGAGATGGCTCTTTGGCTCAAGCTGCTCTGTAAACATGAAGGAAAAGGATGTGAGTCACATGGAAGGTACAGAGTTTGTCTGTGTACCTTCCCTTCAGCCACAGGGATCCCATTAAGGATAAAGCACTAACAATGATGGCTTTACTTTGGGCACAACCCTCAGCAGGACAGCCCCATGCAAAGGTAATTACCAGGAATGGGGGCCCATTATAGCTGTTTGATTTGATTACTCCAACATCCTGTCAGACAGATGAAGGAAGGAGACCTGACCCTTACCTCAAAGAGGAAAGCGGCAGGTTGAAGTATTTTGTTTCAGCGTCTGTTAGGTTGAAGCTTTGAAAAACGGGATTTTATGTGTCCAGGAAACAAATACTCGGTTCTATTGCTCCAGTGCTCTTGCAAATTCAAAGACATAAGGAAATGTGTAGCCAAATCGAGACAATTACTTAAAATAGGCTGTTCTAGTGTCCAGTGCAGAAACCCTCATGTTTTTGTAAGTAGCTTTGGCTTGGAATGCAATCTTTAAAAGGGGCCAAGAAGGTGGAAAGCCCATCAGACTTGCCCCATTGAGGAAAAGCATGAGTGTTTCCCTCTTCCAAGTGCTTCTGCAGATGGGTGCCCGTTCAGGCATCCTGTCAACTTGGCAGCTGCTGCAGTGGGCTTGAGGAAGCCAGGGAGCCAGTGCTCAGATTTAGGCAAAGGAGGGAAGGAAGCAGAGCCAGGGCACTGGTGACAACGGGGAGAGAAAGCCTTAGACA
Organism: Spermophilus citellus; assembly: GCF_964194105.1. Classification (NCBI taxonomy): domain Eukaryota; kingdom Metazoa; phylum Chordata; class Mammalia; order Rodentia; family Sciuridae; genus Spermophilus; species Spermophilus citellus. Next base: position 24,061,589 of record NC_138185.1, read on the forward strand.
AGAAAAATAGAACACGGAAGGAAAAAGATCCGATGTCTGAGAGTGGGGCTATGGGGAGGGTGACACCTCTGATTGATGAAAGAAAGGACATAATTCAGAGGAGAATGTACACAAAGAAGTGGATTGGGCGGTGAGCAAAAACTGACTTGAGTTGGGCTGGGATGACTTACTCAGATTTTGGCAGGAAATCGGGAAGGATTGTAAAGCTAGAGTCTGTGTCCAATTTAAAAGCTGTCTAGCTGACTCTTGGGGTAAAGCAGTCCCCAAAGCCTCTAGAGTCTGCATTTTGCTCAGAGGGCAAAGGAAAAGGAAGAGGAATATGGGCTTGCATGGGGGGAGGGCTGCATAATCCCTTGCATGACCTCCACACAGGTGGGATCCAGCCATAAATCGCCTGCTGGACTGATCCCCAAACCTGTGCTTACAAATTTTCTTTGCATTCGGGTGTTTTTTTGTTTTTTTGTTTGTTTAAGAAGAATTGGCTTGGAGCAAAAGTAGTTGATGTGAAACATTCTCAACCACCATGTGAGCTTGTTGAACAGATGGAGGATGAGGAGTGTGACCGGGCTCTCTGGTTCAGAAAGTCAGAAAGAGTGGTTGCAGACAGCCCTGTGCCCATCTCTAACTGCCTGTGAGGCTTTCATCTAATACTGACCTGCCCTGGGCTTCCGTCTTCCTTGGTATCAGCAAAGACTGGCCTCCCCTCCTGGCAGGCATTCTGGTGGATAAGAGCACAGCCTGAAGATCTGCCCTACCTGGGGAGAGGGAACTGGTTCAGACCCTGTGTGTTGGGACAAGCTGACTTTTTTACTTGATGGCTTAGTTTCTTTTTAGTCATCTTTCCCCTTTTGCCTAATTCCTAAGTATTCTGGACACACTTGTCTTTTAAGTCAAGTTTTTAGTAAAGAAAGCACATGTACAGAGAAGTGTTTGGCTGGATGGATTTTCACCCTGTGAACACACTCAGAACACCAGAATGTAAGTCTAGAGACAGGACATGACCCTCACCTAGAGCCCCTCATTCCCTCTCCAAGTCTCTTCTCCTCCCAAGGAGAACCACTAACCTGATTTCTAACACCCGAAGTTAAGTTTTGCTTGTTTGGGGCATTCTTTCTGTATGTGTCTTTTGCTCATTTCAACATATCAGCTCTTTTATTTTATGCTTCATATGTAGGAAAGTTTCATTCACTTCTCACATTCCCTTCAATATTGACAGGTAAGCTCTTTGGGTGAGATTCAGAGGCCTCTTTTATGGGACCTTGGCTTGCTCATCAAGTGCCTAGGAGGATCAAGTGATTGATACACATATAAGTTGTCCCTGCTTATCATGATTCCTGAGTTCTGCAATATTGGTTTTTAATTGTTATGTTTTGTGGTACTGAACATTGAACCCAGGGGGCTCTACCGTTGAGCTACATTCCCAGCCCTTTCTACTTTGTATATTGAAACAGTGTCTGACTAAGTTGCTGAGTCTGGCCTCATATTTGTGACCCTCCTGCCCCCTTCTCCCCAGTAGCTGTGATTGACAGGTATGTGCCACTGCACCCAGCCTGACTTCTGCAATATTGTTAATTCCAAGTGATTCTTGGTCCCTCAGTGATTATGTCTGGAGCAAAGTAACATTTTGTTATTTCCCGGGATATTTTAACATTTTCTAAATCATATTTTTATATGGCAGATTTTCACTAAATTATCTTTGCAAATCATTTCTATTATAAAATTAATTTAAATCTTAACAGTTTATTAACAATTTTTGGTGCTGGGAATTGAACCCAGAACCTCTGATATACTAATCACCCAGGTCTCAAATCTTTGCACTTTAAATCTATGCAGGTTTTTCCCTTATAATTTTTTCATGATGCAGGTTACCACCAGATCTTCCAAGAAATTCTGGAATATCTCTGCAGATAAATTGAACTAATGGAGTATGTTCCTCATTACGTTTTTTTTTTTTTTTTTTAGTTACAGATAGACACAATAACTTTATTTATTTTTATGTGGTGCTGAGGATCAAACCCAGTGCCTCACATGTGCTAGGCAAGCGCTCTGCCCCTGAGCCATAACCCCAGCCCCAGTTATGTTTTTGTATTCACTAAGGATTTGCCTTCTACCTTCTACTTCAGAGGACAATTTATTCATTCAGTCAACAGATATTTATTAAGTACTTTTTATCTGGCAGGCTCTATTCTAGGCAATGAGGATACAGTATTACAGGAATAACACATTGAAAATGGAGGAAGATAAAATTAAAAATGAGCAACAAACCGAAACCACAACCAAAATTGAAACATATAGCGAGAATGCATACCAAAAAGGTCATAAATAGGATGAAGTCAAAGAATTATTGGAGGGCTGGGGTGGTGGCTCAGTGGCAGAGTGCTTGCCTGGCATGTGTGAGGCACCGGGTTCGATCCTCAGCACCACGTATCAATAAATAAAATAAAGGTCCATTGGCAACTAAAAAAAAGAAGAAGAAGAAGAAGAAGAAGAAGAAGAAGAAGAAGAAGAAGAATTGGACTGGGCATACCTTAGACAGGGTGGTCAGGAAAGAGCTCTTTGAGGACATGATAGTAGAGATAAGACTTCAGAATAGGAGAAACCAAGCAGGCAACAATCTGGGAAAGGGTTCTAAACAGAGGAAATAGTAAACCAGGGTCTTGAGGCAGAAAAGGGCTTGTAATGTGTGAGGAACTCAGAAAAGACCAGTGTGGCTCTAGCACAGTGAATAAGGAGGGGCACAGGGGATGTTCTGGCAAAGAGGTGAGGCCAGGTCATAGAGGCCCCTGGAAGCCGTGGTAAAGAACCGGGGTCTTGAGGACAGGAAGTTCAAAGTTTTAAACAGTGTTGTAACATATCCTCATCCCCCCCTTTTCTTTTTATAATCAAGGTGTAATTTACAGGTAGGGCAACCCATAGACCATATGTGAATAGTATGATACATTTTGAGACTTGCCCTGCAGTTGGGTTTCCAAAGTGGGAAAGCATTTTTAAGTTCCCATCAGCTATATATAAGAATTTTCCATATCCTTTTGCCTGTTAATAGTAGTTTTTTTTTTTTAATTTTTTTGTGAGTTTTTAAAGGGATATTTTAGAGGATGTAAAATGATCTCTCATTGTGATTTAATTTGTATTTCTTTGATGCATATGATATTTAAGTTTTTAAATGTTTTTTGGCTATTTGTAGACTTTCCTTTATGAATAGTCTATCCCATATTTTAGCCCATTTTACTTTTTTTTTTGTTTGTTTTTGAGATGGGTTCTAACTATTTTGCCTAGGCTGGGCTCCATCTCCTGGGTTCAAGCTATCCTCCTACCTTAGCTCAAATTTATTTCACTGTGACAAGCTTAGACCATTTAAAAATTGGACTTGTTGGGCTGGGGTTGTAGCTCAGTGGTAGAGCGCTTACTTAGCATGTGTGAGGTACTGTGTTCAATCCTCAGTACCACATAAAAATAAATAAAATATAATAAAAGTATTGTGTCAGTCTATAACTAAAAATTTTTTTTTAAAATTGAACTTGTCTTTTATTATCCAGTAGGAGTTGTTTTATATAGAGATTCTTTGTCAGATATGTGTGTCATGAATATATTTCCTGTTAAAGTTTGTTTATTCATTTCCTTTTCATTGCCTTCTAAAGACTAGATTAAAAAACTTAGAATTAATTTCATATTTATGAAAAACTTGAAAAAATAAAAACAGTATATAAATCATCTGAATTTCCCCTACCTAGCTTTACCTTCTGTAAACATTTTTTAAAAATTTTTAACTTCTTTTTAAAAAATATTTTTTAAGTGTAGATGGACACAATACCTTTATTTATTTTTATGTGGTGCTAAGGATTGAACCCAGTGCCTCACATGTGCTAGGTAAGCTCTCTGCCCCTGAGCCATAACTGCAGCCCCACTTCTGTTAACATCCCATTTGCTTTATTATTTTTCCTCTCTTTCTCTGAAAAAACACTTAGACACACACACACACACACACACACACACACGAACACACGCAGTTTTTGTTCTCTTTATTAGTGCACTGTAATTGTACTTAATAATTGGGTTCATTTTCACATAATCATACATGCATGTAATTTAATTTACTCCATTTCAGTTTCTGGTCCCCGCCCCTTTCCTTTCCCTTCTTCCCCCCCCCCCATTCCCTTTCCTCTACTCTCCTGGTCTACCTTTCACTCATTTATTTATTAATGAAATTATTATTTATTCTAATTTGTTATACATGATGGTAGAGTGCAATTCATTTCTTATTACACATATAGAACACAATTTTTCAAGTCACTGATTATAACTATTTATTTTTAATTTATTGATGTTTTATAGATATATACAAAGGTGGAATTCACCGTGGTATATTTGTACATGAACATAATGTAACTTTGTCAGATTTGGTCTGCATTTTCTCCCCTTTCCAAATTAATTTTAGGACTGTTTTTTCTAGTTGCATGAAGAATGTTTTTGTTTTTCTGATCAATTTTTCCCCCCTGCCTCAGTCTCCTTCTGTGCCATGGGTCTTTCTTCTCTCTTCATGATATCCACCCTGACATTTTCCCCCTTTATTTTGCTCTTGCTTCCATATATTTTCTGAGTCTGGCTTATTTCAATTAGCATGATACTCCTCAGTTTCATTCATTTACTAGCAAATGCCATCATTTTATCTTTATGGCCAAGTAAAACTCCATTATGTATATATATCACATTTTCTTAATCCATTCATGTGTGGACAGGTACCTGGACTGATTTCATATCTTGGCCATTGTGAGTTGTACTGCTATTGATGTGGCTGTATCACTACAGTATGATGAATTTAATTCTTTTGGATATATATATACAGAGGAGTGAGATACCTGAGTCATATAGTGGTTCCCCCTTCCTTATTTTTTGGGGAATCCCCTGCTTTCCAGAGTGGTTTTATAATTTGCAATCCCACCAACAATGCATGAATGTACACTTTCCCCCACAAAATTCTCATCAGCATTTATTATTTGTATTCTTGATAACTGCCTTTCTGACTAGATGAGATAAAATCTCAGTGTAATTTTGATTTCCATTTCTGTGATTATTAGAGATGTTGAACTTTTTTTGTATATTGTGGCCTTTTGTGTTTCATCTTTTGAGAAATGTTTGTTTAGTTTTTCTGCCCATTTCTTGATTCTGTTATTTGTTTTTGTTTTTGTTTTATGTTAAGCATTCTGAGTTCTTTATATTTTCTAGTTATTAATCCCCTGTCAGATTACTAGCTGGCAAAGATTTTCTCCCATTTTGTAGGCTCTCTCATCATACTCTTTATCATTTCCTTTGCTGTGCAGAAGTTTTTAAATTTGATACTGTCCCACTTATTGAGTCTTGGTTTTATTTCTTGAGCTTTTGGGATCTTGTTAAAGAAGTCGGTCCCTACACCAATATGTTGGAGTGTTGACTCTGTTTTCTTCTAGCAGTTTCTGTTCTAATTCTAAAGTCTTTGATCTACTTTGATTTGACCTTTTGTGCAAGGTGAGAGATAGGGATCTAGTTTCAACCTTCTATAGATGGATATCTAGTTTCCCCAGCACCATTTGTTGAAAAGGCTATCTTTTCTCCAATTTATGTTTTTGGCACCTTTGTCAATTATCAGTGAGTGTAATTTTGTGGATTTGTCTCTGTACCTTCTCTTTTGTTCCACTGATCTTCCTGTCTATTTTGATGCCAGTACCATGCTGGTTTTGTTACTATAGTTCTGTAGTATAATTTGAGATCAGGTATTGAGATGCCTCCAGCATAACTCTTCTTGCTTAAGATTGTTTTGGCTTTGCTGGGTCTTTTATTCTTCCAAATTAATTTTAGGACTGTTTTTTCTAGTTCTGTGAAGAATGTTTTTGTTTTTCTGACCAATTTGAGAGTAGCTGTAAACATCATGGCCTAAACACACATTGTGTATTTCCTAAGAATTAGAATATCTTATGACCTAATTAGAAGTTGTTGACTAACATCAGAAAATTTAACATTTATATAATGTTTTAATCTACTGCCCATACACTAATATTGTTAATTGTCCAATAATGTCCATTATGGCTTTTCTCCCATTCTATCTAGCAGAGGATCCAGTGTGTGATCAGTCACTGCATTTAGTTTTCATCTCTTTGGTATCTTTTAATCTAGAACTGTTCTATAGAATTTCTTTTTCTTTAAAAAATAATTGGACATCCCTCATTTGAGGTTTGTCTGATATTTCCTCAATTAGATTCATGTTATGCACTGATAATTAGAATATTATATAAATTCTTTATGTTCTCCTCAAGGTTTAATATCTAGAGACATACAATATACATATGCCTCTTATTGGAGATGATGATTGTGATCAGCTGTTCAAGTTGTCTGATTTTTCCACTTCAGAGTTACATGTTTTCTCTTGGCAACCAATAAACCATCTAGGTGATACACTCTAAGTCCATGCAATATCTTGCATCTCATCAAGACTTGCCCTTAGATTTAGCAATCACTGATGATCTTGCTGGAACTAAACTTTGTTATGATGGCTACAAAATGGTTTTACAACATCAGCATTCTTTCCACATTTACCAGTAATTATTAGGCATTCTACTGTATGCAACTATCCTCCCATCTCTTCTACTGGTTATAGTATAAGTTAGAATTAATGGCTTTCTAATTTTAATGATTTCTAATTTATTACTGTCCTTAATTATTTTGGTGCTAAAATTGTCCCAGATATGGTCATAGTAGGAGCTCCTTCAAGCCTGCTGCATTGCTCTTGAGACGTGTACCCATCATAATTCTGAGTAATTCCTTACTTTATAGCATAAGGTGTTCCAATCTCATTTTGTGCCTCCTGTACTCCAGTTCTGGAATGAACCGTCTTCTCAAGGAGATTTGGTTCTACACATTGTTTTTTAAATAAACATATAGTAAAATTGATGTTTTTGTGTACTTCATTTTAATGTGTGTAGATTCATATGCCCACCACCAAAATAGGACACAAAACAGTTCCATCAATTCAAAAAAATGTCTTGAGCTATCACTTTGTGGTTGTTCTCCCAAATTCACCCCATTCCTCCTGAAACCCTAGCAACCACTCATTATATAACCTATTACTATTGTTTTATATCATAGCTTTATTTTTTTAAAAATATTTTTATTAGTTGTTAATGGACCTTTATTTTATTTACTTATTTATATGTGGTGCTGAGAATCGAACCCAGTGCCTCACACATGCTAGGCAAGCACTCTACCACTGAGCCACAACCCCAGCCACCATAGTTTTATCTTTTTGAGGATGTATTGAAATGAAATAGTATAGTATGTGAACTATGAAACCACCTGGGACTGGAGATTCCTATTCTGGTAAGGTTTTTGACTATGAATTCAAAACCTCTAATAGTTATAGGAGTGTTGAGGTTATCTATTTCATCTTGAGGAAATTTTGATAATCTGTGATTTTCAAGGAATTGTTCCATTTCATCTAAGCTGTTGAAGTTATGTGGATGGAATTGTTTATAGTCTTCCCTTATTACTCTTTAAATATCTGTGGGGTCTATAGTGATAACTCCACTAATATTGACAATTTGTATCTTTTCTCTCTTTTTTATTTTCAGTTTTTCTAGAGTTTTTTTATATATTTTGAAAGAACTAGCTTTTAGTTTTCTAAGTTTTTTCTTCTCTACCCTGTTTTAAATTTCATTGATTCCTGTTATAATAGTTATTATTTCCTTCCTTTGGCTGGCCTAGGGTTTAATTCATTTCTATTTGTCTAGTTTCTTTTTTAAATTGTTTTTTAGTTATAGATGAACACAATAACTTTTATTTATCTTTTTATGTGGTGCTGAAGATCGAACACAGGGTCTCACGCATGCTAGGCAAGCACTCTACAACTAAGCCACAAGCCCAGCCCTAGTTTCTTTTTAAAAATTTTTATTCTTTTTAGATATACATGACAGTAGAGTATATTTTTCTAGTTTCTTAAAGTACCAGGATAAATTATTAATTTGAGACTTTTCTAATAGAAGCATTTGATGCTGTAAATTTCCCTCTAAGCACTACTTTAACTGCACTCTTCTCTAAGATATCATCTCACTCCAGTCAGAACGGCAGCTATTATGAAGACAAATAACAATAAGTATTGGCAAGGATGTGAGGGAAGGTACACTCATACATTGCTGGTAGGACTGCAAATTGGTTCAGCCAATATAGAAAGCATATGGAGATTCCTTGGAAATCTGGGAATGGAACCACCAGCTATCCCTCTCCTCGGTTTATACTGAAAAGACTTAAAAACAGCATACTACAGAGACATAGCCACATCAATGTTTATAGCATCACAATTCACAATAGCTAAACTGTGGAGCCAACCTAGATGCCCTTCAGTGGATGAATGGATAAAAAAATGTGGCATATATACACAATGGAATTTTACTCAGCAATAAAAGAGAATAAAATCATGGCATTTGCAGGTAAATGGATGGCGTTGGAGAAGATAATGCTAAGTGAAGTTAGCCAATCCCCAAAGAACAAATGCAGAATGTTTTCTCTGATATAAGGAGGCTGACTCATAGTGGGGTAGATAGGGGGAGCATGGGAGGAATATATGAATTCTAGATAGGGCAAAGGGGTGGGAGGGAAAGAGAGGGGGCAGGGGATTAGCAAGGATGGTGGAATGTGATAGATATCATCATCCAAAGTACATGTATGAAGACACGAATTGGTGTCAACATACTTTATATACAACCAGAGTTATGAAAAATTGTGCTGTATACATGTAATAAGAATTGTAATGGATTCTGCTGTCATTTATTTCTTTAAAAAATTAATAAATAAATTAAATAAAACTTTTGAGTTGTTGTATTGTTATTTTTGTCAGTTCAAAATAGTTTATGGGCTGGGGATATAGCTCAATTGGTAGAGTGCTTGCCTCACATACACAAGGCCCTGGGTTCAATCCCTAGCACCATACACACACACACACACACACACACACACACACACACACAAAGTTTATAATTTCACAAGGCATGCTGGTACATGCCTATAATCTCAGCAACTCCTGAGCCTGAGGCAGGAGGATCATAAGTTTGAGGCTAGCCTGGACAACTTGGTGAGACCCTGTCTCAAAATTAAAAATAAAATGCTGTGTAGTTCAGTGGTAGAGTGCCCCTGGTTCAATCCCCAGTCCTCCCCCAACAAAAAAATCATAATTTCACTTGAGAATTACTATTGACATTTTGATCATTTAGAAGTATGTTGCTTAATATCCAAATGTTTGGATATCCTACTTAAATCTTTCTGTTTTGATTTCAGTCTATTCCATTACAGTGGAAGAAAACATTCTTCATGATTTAAAGTCTTCTGAATTTATACTAATTATAGGACCCATTATATGGTCTACCTTGGTGAACAGTACATGTGTACTTGGGGAAAAAATGTCTATTTTGCAGATGTTGAATGGACTTCCCTATAGATCTCAATTAGATCCATTTTGTTGAGTTCTTCTGTATGCTCACTTATTTTCTTATAGTTGTATTAATTACTGAGATAGGAGTGCTGGCATTCCAACTATCATTGTGGATTTTTCTATGAATTTCCCTTTCAATTCAATCAGTTTTCATTTCATGTACTCTTCTGGTGGGTGTACATGTATTTAAAATTATTATATATTCTTGGTGAATTTATGCTTTTATCATTATGCAATTCCCCTATTTACAATTAGAATTTTCTTTGCTCTAAAGTCTACTTTTTCTGATATGAATATAGCCACCGAGTTTCTTTTGATTAATGTTTTCACATTTCACATAATTTTACATTTAGCCTAGCTATATCTTTATTGTTATTACTTATTTTGAGACAGGGTCTCACTAAGTTGATGAGGCTGACTTTGAATTTGCAATCCTCCTGCCTCAGCCTCCTGAATAGCTGGGGTTAAAAGCAGGTGCCATCACACCTGGATAATACATCATTATATTTGAAATGAATTTTTTGTAGACAGCACATACTTGCTCATATTCTTAAAAAATCCATTCTAACATTTTCTGCATATTATTAGATGTGTTTGACCATCTACATTTAATGTGATAATGTTAGGATTTAGATCTATCATTTTATTATTTATTTTCTATTTTTTCCCCTTTTTTGTTCCTTATTTCCCCTTTCCTGTCCTCTTTGAACTATTTGAATTCTTTCAGTTTTCTATCGAATTTTTTTACTACATCATTTTGTTTAGTTACTTTTTAAATGACTGCTAAAGGGATTACAATATGCACAAATTTCCAGTTTACTTAAAGTCATTATTTTACTAATTCTACAGGAATATAGAAATGCTACCACTATATTATTCTGTTTACTTCACCCCCATGATGCAGTTGTCTTGTATTTTACATCTACTCACATAGAAAACCTCATTAGACAATATTATAACTTTTTTTTTTTTTTGAGACAGGTCTTCTAACATTGTAAATGATCCTCCCCTCTTAGCCTTCTAAGTAGCTGAGACTACAGGCATGTACCACCACACCCAGCTTATAATTTTAGCTTTTATCCATCAAAAATTTTAAAGAACTAAAGAGAAGAAAAATAGTCCATTACATTTACCCAGATACTTCCCATTTCTGTTGCTCCTCCTTGATTCCTGATGTTTCTAGTTTCCTTCTGGTATCATTTTCCTTTTCCCTGAAGAACTTTCTCTAGATTTCTTTTAGAGCAGGTCTACAGGAAATATACCTTCATCTGAGAATGAGAACTACCTTTATTTCATGCTCAGTTATCATGGAAATTTTCCTTAGATATAGAATTCTGGGTTATATATTTTTAACATGTTAAAAGTGTTTCATTTCATTTTGGTCTCCATCGTTTAGGATGAGAAATCCACAGCAATCAAATCTTTGGTTTCTTACAAGTAATATGCCATTTTTACTCTGTCTACTTTCAGTATATTTTCTTTGTCTTTAGTTTTCAACAGACTGATTATGAAGTGTTGTATCACAGATTTCTATTGGTTTATTTTGTTTGGTGTTTTCTGAACTTCTTGGACTCATCAAATCTGTGAAGTTCTCAGACATTATTTCTTCAAATAAGTTTTCTGTTCTGTACTCTTGCTCCCTTTCTTCTGAAACTCCAATGGCATAATAGTTAGGCCTTTTGATATTGTGCCATTTTGCTCTGCTCATTTGAAAAAATAATTATTCTTTGTTGTTCGGATTAAAATTTCTATTGTTCTATCTTTAAATTCATAGACTCATTTATCTGTTATCTCTGGTCTACGATCAAATCTGCCAATTTTATTTTGGTTATTATACTTTCTGTAAGGTCTGTAAATAATAACTTCTCATTTATACTATGAGTATGTTCAAGTCCTTAATCAGGCTAGCTAGAGGTTATCTAGTTTATTAAAAATTTTCAAAGAACCATCTTTTATTTCCAGATTTTCTTAAAATTTTTGTGTTCTACTTTAGGGTTGTACAATCCACAAATGTCTATACATGGTTTTAATTATTTTTCATTTCAAAATATTTTCTCATTTCCTTTCTGATTTCCTCTTGGACTCATGGATATAAGACAAATAAGAATCATATTTTCCCATTTTCAAGAGTTTTGGAGATTTTGCCACATAACTTTTCATTAGTGTTTCCTTATTTAATTCTCATGTGGCTTACAATAGGTATATAGCATATTCTATATAATTTCAATCTATAAAATGTTCTGAGAGCTACTTATAGTCAAGTATGTGGTCTATATTAATGAATATTCCAGATGTACTTGGAAAGAGTGTATATTTTTCCATTTGAGTAGACAGTCTGATAATTGGCAGTTCTGTCCATTTGGCTTACATTGCGTCATTTAAGACAATCAGCATTACTGATTCTGTGACTACTTGTTCTACCAATTGCTAAGAGAAAGGTGCTGAGATCTCCTACTGTAATTGTATATTTGTCTATTTTTCCTTTCCATCTGCCAGCTTTTATTTCATTGTTTGAAACTTTGTTATTATATGCATACACATAGGCATATGCTATGCCTTTTTGTTGAATAGACCTTTTTATTATTAAGAAATAGTTCTTTTTAACTCTTTGGTGCTTCATTATTCTGAATTTTACTTTGTCTAATTTGAGTGGAGCCATTAACTTTTGGGTTTTTTTTTTCCAGGGATTGAACCCAAGGGCACTTAAGCACCGAGCCTGTCACATCCCCAGCCCTTTTTGGTTTTTATTTTGAGATAATTTCCTTAAGTTTCTTAGGGCCTTGCTAAATTGCTGAGACTGGCCTCAAACCTGTTATCCTCCTGCCTCAGCCTCAAGAGCCGCAGGATTACAGGAGTGCACCACAGTGCCTGGCTAACCTTCAGCTCTCTTATGGTTACTGTTCGTATATACATGTAGGACATTGTTTTATCCCCATGTCCTTCTATATGTGTGTCTATGTGTAAACAACATACAGTTTGGTCTTGCTTTTCCATCCAGTCTAATATTAGTATTTATATTAAAGTTTTATTGTTGTGAAACAAATTACAATGTATCATAGAGCTTACTAACTCACAGTTCTGTAGGTCAGAAGTCTGTTATGCTGTAGCCACATTCACTGCTAAGGATTTCTTCTCATTTTCTTTTTGGCTACTAGTTGGTGGCTCCCTTCACCACCTAGAGACTGCATGCATGAATCTTCATGTGGCCCCCTCACAATATGGTAGCAATAGAATCCCAGCAACAAAAATCTCCCTCCCATAAACTCTCTGACACTTTGAATCTCTCTGACTTTTGCCAACAGAGGGATAAAATTCTCTTTTTTTAAATAGTCCATTTGGTTGGGTTCGGCTCCCCTAGATAATATTCCTTTTTAGAGTCAATTGATTAGTAACCTTAATTATATATGCAAAACCCCTCTGGGGCAAAAGTCATGGGCCCACTTTGAATTCTGCCTAGGCCACCACTCCTATACTTTTTAAAAGATTTTATTTTGCAACAATTTTAGAGAAAACCTGTAAGATACTAGTTTCTATACATCTTTCATCTCTCTTTCTTTAATGTTAACATCATACATAACCATAGGATAATGTTCAAAACAAGGAAATTGATGTTGATATGATGCTACTAGTGAATGTACATTGAATTTTACAGTTTTCCCCACTAATGTCCTTTTTCTAGTGCAAGACTCAATCTAAGATCCCACATTGCAATAAGTTGTCGTGACTGTTTAGTCCCTTCAAATTGTGACAGCACCTCTAGTTTCTATGTTTTATGATTTGATTCTTTTAAAGAGCGCTAGCCACATATTTTGTAGGAGTTCCCCAAATTTGGATTTGTTTGAGGTTTTTATACTTTAAGTTAAAGTTATTAAGTTTTGGTAAGAACTTAGGAAAATTCATATTTCATCCCTTATTCTTATACCTTCCCCAGTAGGTAACCTTTACAATAATTTCTGGTTTATCCTCCCTGTATGTCCTTTGCACAAATAAGCAGATGTTTGCATACATCATATATTCTTTCTGTTTTCCATAAAATGATACATACTATGTTAGCTTGCTAGGGCTACCATGGTAAAATACTACAAACTGGGTGACTAAAATAACAAATTTATTTTCTCACATTCTGAGACTGGAAGGTAAGTAGCAAATTGTCTGCAGGTTTGATTGCTTCTCAGACCTCTCCCTATCTTACGGATGTTTGTCTTTTCTTTGTGTGCACATGTGATTTTTTCCTCTGTGTACACGTTCCTGCAGTCTTTTTTTTTTTTTTAAAGAGAGAGTGAGAGAGAGAGAGAGGGGAGAGAGAGAATTTTAATATTTATTTATTTTATCGGCAGACACAACATCTTTGTTTGTATGTGATGCTGAGGATCGAACCCGGGCCGCACGCACGCCAGGCAAGCGCGCTACCGCTTGAGCCACATCCCCAGCCCCCTGCAGTCTTTTTGTGCGTTTAAATTTCCTCTTCTCATAAGGACTCCAGTCAGACTGCTAAGTCCCACCCCAACAAACTCAAGTTAACTTTAATCATCTCTTTAAAACCTCTGTCTGCAAATACAGTCACATTCAAAGGTACTGAGAATTATGACTCCAAAATACTACAAAGTTTGAGGAGACAAAATTCAGGCCATGACACTCTTTTGTACTTGGTTTATTTTTCATTTAACAGAATATCATGGAAGTCACTCCATATCTGTTGATAGAGATCATCCTGATTCTGTTTTATAGCCATGTAGTAGCTCATTGTGTAGCCGTACCCACTTCTCCTATTTAGGGACACTTAGATTTTATCCCCATTTTATAAACACAAGCAATCCTGGCAATGAATAATCGCATGGATATGTGTTTTCATACTGTTGGAGATTCTTAGGATTGCTATGTCAAAAGGTAATGCCTGTAATCCCAGTGGCTCAGGAGGCTGAGGCAGGAGGATTACAAGCTCAAAGCCAGCCTCAGCAACTTAGTGGGGCCCTAAGCAACTCAGTGAGACCCTGTCTCTAAATAAAATATAAAAAAGGGCTGGGGATGTGGCTCAGTGGTAAACAGCCCGTGGGTTCAATAGCGGGTACCAATAAATAAATAAATAAATAAAAGTTAGTGGCAAATTCATAGAGAGAAAATAAATACATTTAGTGGTTGACTGGTGAGGTGAGGGTGGGCAGGAATGGGAAATAACTTCTGATGCCCGGGAATTTCTGTCTGGGGTGTGGAAAGGTTCTAAAATTGAATTGTGGTGATGCTTACATGATTTTGGTGAATATCCTAAAAACTTCTGAACCATACACTACAAATCACTCAACTTATGATATATGAAAAATATTTCAATAAAACTGTAAAAAATGGCCGGGCCTGATGGCACATGCCTGTAATCCCAGCGGCTCAGGAGACTGAGGCAGTAAGATTATGAGTTCAAAACCAGCAACTGGGAGGTGCTAAGTAACTCAGTGAGACCCTATCTCTAAATACAATACAAAATAGGGCTGAAGATATGGTTCAGTAGCTGAGTGCCCCTGGGTTCAATCCCCATTACCACACACACACACACACACACACACACACACACACACAAAACCTGCAACAAATGAAGGTAAGTGCATATGAAGTTTTGTTAGGCATTGCCAAATTTCTCTCCAAATAGCTTGTACTAAATTGCATTCCTGCCATTGATATATTAGAGTACCAGTGTCCTACAGCCCTACCTGAGAATGTGTTGTCAAACTTTTAATTTTTGCCAACTTTTATATATTTTTTGGCATGTATCTGAAGTCGTCCAAGTCGTTTCACAATTTTATTTTTCCAATTTTCAGGTTTTTAATCCTTTCTACTCTTTTTTGTTTTTTCTTAGCAGTGCTGGGGCTAGAACCAAGGGCTTCACACATGCAAGGCAAGTGCTTTACCACTAGCTATATGCCCAGCTTCTCCACTCAAATTTTAAGAATTCTTTACACACTAGGGAGATCAGCCCTTTGTCTATGGCAATGCTGCAATTATTTTCACCCAGTATATAAGTTACTTTATTACTTTATGAAATATTTTTTCTGGTCATGACAAACTTTTAAAATAGTAAAATTTGTCAATCTTTTCTTTTCTTGTTCTGGATCTTATTATAGTAGAACTGACTCAGATTTTCTCTTAGTAAGTACAGGACTTCATTCTATACACCTAGATCTCTAATCTATGTGGAGTCTCTACTTATGAATGCCATAAGGTATGCAGCTAATTTACTTTTTTTCCTAACAGCCATCCAGTATCCCCTTCCCCTGTATTAAAAAGTCCACTCTTTATTTGGTCATCTTTGACTCATCCCTTGTCTTTTTTTCCTCCAGAAGCAATGCATTTTAAAGGTTCAATTTACTTCCTTATTCTGGCCTATCTAGATTTTCTTTTTTTTAATATTTATTTTCTAGCTGTAGTTGGACACAATACTTTTATTTTATTTACTTTTAGTGGTGCTGAGGATCGAACCCAGGGCCTTGCATGTGCTAGGTGCACGCTCTATGACTAAGCCACAACTCCAGCCCATTCTTTTTAATTTTCATATTCAGTAGGTATTATTCTTTCTGCCTTGGCCCCAAAAGAGGGTCTACTCTCTTCCCTCACTGTTTCTCCACTTGTCTGCTCCCCACAGAACCTGACAGCAGAGCAAGGGGATGGTGGGAGGACTGAAAATAACATATTAGAATTTGGTAACTTTTCTCTTCTTATAATTGTCTTGAAGTTTCAGACTTCTCTGACTTCAGGCCATGCTGGGGACATGACTTTTGGGTACATTTATTTCACCCTTCTTGTTTTGGATGTTGCTTGGTTTTCATTTTTGTATTGTTTTAGAAGAAAATATTGTAAGGCAGGTATGCAGGGCATCAGCACCTTTTTAAGCAAAGGCAGATCATTTCTATTTTATATAATTATTGTTATAGTTAGATTCAAGATCATCTTATTTGCTTTTTAAGAATATTTATATTGAAATAGAGCGCTCTACCACTGAGCCACAACCCCAGCCCAAGGCTAGTTTATTTATTTATTTATTTATTTAAATATTTTATTTTTTAGTTTTCGGCAGACACAACATCTTTGTTTTGTATGTGGTGCTGAGGATCGAATCTGGGCCGCAAACATGCCAGGCGAGCGAGCTACTGCTTGAGCCACATCCCCAGCCCCCAAGGCTAGTTTATTTAAAATTGTTTTGTATTGTTTATGGACTTTTATTTTATTTTTTTAATTTATATGTGGTGCTGAGAATTGAACCCAGTGCCTCACACATGCCAGGCAAGTGCTCTACCACTGAGCTACAACCCCATCCCTGCTGAACTACTTTTCCACAGTAGTTGCACAATACTACATTCCTATCAGAAATGTATAAAGGTTCCAATTTCTTCACATCCTTTTCAGCACTTGTTACTTTTTAAAAAATCATTGTTATAGCCATCCTACAGGATATGAAGTTATATCTCATTGTAGTAATGATTTTCATTTTTATACTAACCAGTAATGTTGAGCATCTTTTCATGTGTTGATTGCCCAATTGCTTATGCTTTTTGGAGAAATATCTATTCAAATCCTTTGCTCATTTTGAAAATTGGGATTTTTGCCTTAATATTGTTAATAGCAAGAGTTCCTTGTAAATTCTGTATATTAAACATTATCAGCTAAATGATTTATAAATATTTACTCCCATTCTGAGTGTTGTCTTTTCACTTTCTTTATAGAATCCTTTGAAGCACAAAAGGATTTTTATTTTGAAGTCTAATTTATATAGTTTTCTTTAATTGCTTGTGATTTTGGTGTCTAATGCAAGAAATCATTGTCTAATGTAAGATTATGCAAATTTTAATCTGTTTTCTTCCAAGGATATTATAGTTTTAGCTTATGTATTTAGTTCTTTAGTCCACTTTGAATTAACTCTTGTATAGGATGTGAGGTAGGGGTCCAACTTTATTCTTTTGCATTTACATATCCAATTGTCCCAATGCCACTTGTTGAAAAGATTATTCTTTCTCCGTTCAATAATCCTGGCCTCCTTGTCAAAAAGCAGGTGATTAAGGATGTATGGGTTTATTTCTGGACTTTCGATTCTTTAAAAAAATTCTGACCACTTTATGTATAACTTTAAAACCTTATGGTAGAACACTTACATTTCTGTCTTCCTCCCTTTTTATTTTATGTAAGTTATAAATCCCACAGTACATTTTTATTGTTTTTTCCTTGAGTATTCAGTTATTTTTAAAGAAATTAACATGTGAGAGTTAAATATTTATAAACTATTTCCAATGCTCTTAATTTATATTAGAGATCCAAGTTCTCATCTAGTATCAGAATTTCCTTTAATATTTCTTTTTAAAAATTTTTTTAGTTGTTGATGGACCTTTATTTTATTCATTTATTTATATGCGGTGCTGAGAATCGAATGGAGTGTCTCACACATGCTAGGCAAGTGCTCTACCACTGAACCACAACCCCAGCACTTGCCTAGCATGTGTTAGGCACTGTGTTTGATTCTCAGCACCGCATATAAATAAATGAATAAAATAAACGTTCATAAAAACTAAAAATATATGTAAAAGAATTTTTAAAAATATTTATTATTTTTTCAGGTCCAAGGAAACAAATTAACCCAGATTTTATTTTTCTCTGAACGTCTTCATTGCACCTTAATTTTGAAGAACATTTTTATTGCATATAGAATTTTGGGCTTGCCTCTTTTTTTTATACTCTTTAAATGTCATTGAATTGTTTCCTAGTTTATATTGTTTATTATGAGAAGTCATCAGAATTCTTTTTAAAAAATATTTAATTTTTTTTTGTTTTAGCTGGACACAATATCTTTATTTTATTTTTATGTGGTGCTGATGATTGGACCCAGTGCCTCATGCTAGGCGAGCACTCTACCACTGAGCCACAACCCCAGCCCCTTTATCAGAATCCTTACCATCATTTCCTTATATATAATGTGTCTTAAGATTTTGTTGTTGTTTTTAGTTTTCAGAAATTTTCATACTCTTATTTTAGCTTGATAATAAGACTAAAAATTGGGTAGAATAATTCCTCACATTTTACTTTTTTTTCAAAATTGTATTAGCCCTTCTAGAACCTTTGTCTTTTTATGTAAATTTTAGAATAATCTTATTAATCTCTACTATGAAAAACTTGTGATATTTTTATATCAATTAAACTACATATTATTTTGAGAACTGACACTTTACCGAATCTTCTAATCCATGAATATATTTGTTTCTCCATCTATTTGGATCTTTAATTAGTGTTTGTAGCTTTCAGTATATGAGTCCTGTTCATGATTTGTTAGATTTACATCTAAGTAGTTTCTTTTTTGTGCTTGGAGAATTCATAATTGTATTGCAATAGTATTTTAAATTTATATGTCCCTATTTTCAGGCCAGTAGGTAGAAATACAATTGATTTTTGTATGTCTTGCATCTTGCAAAATTTATGAACTCACTTAATAATCCCATAATTTTTTTTCATTGTAATAAGCATAGTATTGCTATTTTTATTTAATTTCATTATTGGTATTGGGTTTGACCCTGGGATGCTTTATGTCTGAGCTACATCTCCAGCCCTTTCTATTTTTTATTTTCAGACAGCATCTTGCAAAATTACTCAAGTTAGCCTCACACTTGAAGTTCTGCCTCAGCCTCCCAAGTAGCTGGGATTCAAATCATGGGCAACTGAGCCATCATACTGCTTTTTTTGAAATAAATGAATGAATAGTTACATATTTTCTTGTCCTTAGTTTCTAATGTAGTAAATATCAATAGCTAAAACTCACATAAACAAGAGCTGCTTGGGATCCTCAACTTTTGCAGAGAGTAAAGAGGTCCTGATCCAAAAAGTTTAAGAGGACAGTGCCATGCATGCTATAAGATTTCAATGAATGTTAATTGATTATGAAGATGTGATAATTGTGGGCATGAATATCAATAAGGAAGAATGTTTTGTCATCACCTGAAATATCACATTCCATTCTTCTTTGTTGGGTACAATTCCCTAGGTATATGATTTCACTTGTTTCTTCTGCTTGCATTCATGGTGAAATAAATATGAGTAAAAATAAGATTCTTTATTAAACCTAAGGTGCTCCTGGGCTGTTAATATAGGAGGGATGACAATGCTCAGAAAGGTTGAAACACTGCAAAATGTCTGTTGGAAATACTAATTTTCAAGTGCCTTGACCACATCATAGAATGAGAAAGCTTCAGTTGGGAAACAAAACAGCATCCTTTAAAATGCCCAAGGTTAAGGAGAAACAGCTGCATTAAAGAGCTGCTTGGCACCAACTATTTGATTTTAATTTTGTGGAAGATAATTGGCCCCAATTGGTCTGTGAAAGATTTACAAACAAAAGAACTTCAGGGAAAAAGCAAATAATGACGCAAGAACTGCTAACGCAAGAAGATGAGATACATTTCAGCCTGAATTATCCCTTATGGCACATTCTCTGCAAACCAGGAAAATATTTCAATTAACATCTTCCAAATCTGCCTTGGAGCTTTATTGAAGAATCTGTAAATATACCAATTTTTAAAGTGATGTCCAATAAAAGTTTATTTCTCTTCTTTATTAGAGAACTTTACACTCCCCATTCTTTGACCTAAGATTCTTACCATCTACATGTGAAATTTTCTGAACATTTCAAGCTTGAATCCATGTTAGTTTACAGTGTTAGATTAAGCTGCTAGTATTCTCTTAAATCCCATTTTCCTCAAGTCTTGACTGTCTATCTCAGGGATCAGCAAACTTTCTGTAAAGACTTTGAGGGTCATAAGGCCTGTGTGGCAACTACTCAGATTTGCTTACAGGAAAGCAGCCACCACGCTATGAGAAGGAGCAGGCATGGGTGTACTCCAAGAATACCTTGTTATCAAAACCAAAAAGTGGGCCAGATTTGGCCTGCTTGCTGATGTAGCTGGCTGACCCAGTCTATCTGATCAAATCCAGTGCCTCACACGGGCATCCCAGCAGGACCTTTCTTTTTCCATTTTTTCTGTTTTTATTGGTTGCTTTTCATTATAGTTATAAAAGCATGGAATATGATTTGCTCTAATTGAGTTCCCAGTGCTTCCCCTTTTCCTCCCTCCCCCTCAGGACCTTTCATCCTTTGTCTCTGCCTAATCTTCTGTTGTTCAACAGAACATCAAGACTAGTTCCATTCCAAGTGTCCTCATATTTCCCAAACACTCTGCTTATTCCTGCTTTTCGGACTTGGCCGATTCAAATCCTCTTCCCTTCATTCTGCCTTTCCCAATCCTACCCATCCTTTGGGGTCTGGTTCAACTTTCTTTGTGAAGTCTTTGTGAAGCAGGAAAGCTCCAGAACTATAGGATTTCTTTACATACTAAAAGTATATGTGGTCATTTTCACCAGGAAAGTGTCCTGAGGAGGTCCAATCAGGCTGTGATGTAATCTCAGAATGGAATTTAAGGACAAGTCAAAGGAGGTACAGGTTGAATTCATGGAGAGAAAGAAAGAAGTATATCCTCAGAGACAGGGCAGCTTGCAGGCATTGGAGAGGAACATGCCAGCTCCATCTTAGCTAGGCATATTTACACATGTAAGACCAGTAGTACAGGGATATGATCTAAGAGGGTGTTTTTAAGTTCTCCTTTGTGTTGGGGACTTGGTATGTTAACAATTACCTACAAGGGGTCATTCTCTTTTCTTCTTTGCCTTTCATGAAAAATCTCTAATAATAGCTCCATGGCTGGGGGGCAGGGGGCATTATCCTTCTGTTTTGTGAACTTAAATGGTACTATGTTGGCATAAGTTTGGTTGAGACTGTGACATATAGATGAGACAATGGGATCTTAAAATTACAAATCCACAAAATATCTACTTGTTGAGCAAAGGCGTGTTTGGACCAGTTTTTCTTTTAGGTTCAGGTCCAAAGAGAAGTTATTTATGGACCTACAGAAAAGATCTGATAATTGGTTTAATGGTGCTGTTTGTAATCAAAGTATGTGAAAGTGACCTCTAACTCTGGACTTCAATCTATGTGATAGTGGACTTTAAATCATGGACACTCTACTTGACCCACATGCCTCCTTTCTGTCTTTGCTTATGTTTCCTATCCTACCTTAGCTTCACTGCTTTTTCTGTTTTAGAAAAGTCAGTTTATTCCTGTAGCAGCACCAAGAGTAAAAGTAAGTTCAAGGGCTGGAGCTGTGGCTCAGTGGTAGAGCGCTTGCCTGGCATGTGTGAGGCCCTGGGTTCTATTCTCAGCACCACATACAAATAAATAAATAAATAAAGGTCCATCAATAACTAATAAAAGTATTTTTTAAAAGTGAATTCAAGTAGTAGTTTGCATAGGTGGCCTCAGCATTTACTTGACTTGAGCAGAACTCATCAATTCTTTCCTTACCAACTCCCACCTAATGCCTGGCCTCCAGTTGTGTTATAGGTCCCAGGGGATTCATTCTACTATTCTACTCTTGTTTAGGGCTGAAATTTTCCATCATGCAAATATGTAAAATATATACATTTCCAGGCCTTTTTCCTATTCAGAGATTCCAATTTAGTGTGGGTACTTGGTGAATATTTTTGAATAAATTTAAAAATGAAATTGGGACTAGCTCATATCTGTTCCCAAAATAGAACTATATGTGGGGATTCAAGAAATTAATAACTTTTATGATTGCTTATCTAGTCAGTTTCAATACCAGTTAATGAAGTCCTAATGCTACTACCAGGTGGTCTTAAACATTCACTGAATTTCTTTATAAAGCTCTAGTCTGATCACAATGGAATGAAATTAGAAATCAACGATAAACTAAAAAGTAGAAGCTAAAGACTAAATAATACACTATTGAATGATGAATGGATGATAGAAGAAATCAAGGATGAAATAAAAAAAATCTTAAAGGTAAATGAGAAGGGGCTGGGGTTGTGGCTCAGTGGTACAGCACTGGATTTGATCCAGCACCATATAATAAGAAATAAAATAAAGGTAAATGAGAACACTGATACAACATATCAAAATCTCTGGGACACTATGAAGGCAGTACTAAGAGGAAAGTTTACTGCACTGAGCACATTCATTAATAGAATAAAAAAATCAACAAATAAATGACCTAACTCTACATCTCAAAGCCCTAGAAAGAGAAGAACACATCAATACCAAAAGCAATAGAAGACAGGAAATAATTAAAATCAGAGCAATGAATCAATGAAATCAAAACAACTGAAAAAATTTACAAAACAAAAAGTTGGTTCTTTGAAAAAATAAATAAAATAAATAAACCCCTAAAAAACCAGATAAACCCCTGATCATGCTAACAAAAAGAAAAACAAAACTCAAATGTCTAAAATACAAGATGAAGGAAATATCAAAACAGACATGTCTGAAATACAGAAGACAATTAGAAACTATTTTGAAAATTTATACTCCAATAATATAGGAAATATAGAAGACGTCGACAAATTTCTAGAGACATATGACCTACCCAAACTGAATGAGGAGGTCATACACGATTTAATCAGATCAACTGCAAGTAATGAAATATAAAACGCCATCAAAAGCCAACCAACCAAGAAAATCCTAGGACCAGATATATTCTCAGTCAAGTTCTACAAGACTTTCAAAAAAGAATTAACACCAATACTCCTCAAAGTATTCTATGAAATAGAAAAGGAGGAAACCCTTCCAAACTCATTTTATGAGGCTAATATCACCCTGATACAAAACCAAAGACACATCAAGGAAAGAAAGCTTCAGACCAATATCCCTGATGAACATAGATGCAAAATTTCTCAATAAAACTCTGGCAAGGGGCTGGGGATGTGGCTCAGGTGGTAGCGCGCTCACCTGGCATGCATGCGGCCGGGGTTCGATCCTCAGCACCACATACAAACAAAGATGTTGTGTCCACCGAAAACTAAAAAATAAATGTAAAAGATTCTCTCTCTCTCTCTCTCTCTCTCTCTCTCTCTCGCTCACGCTCTCGCTCTCGCTCTCTCTAAAAAAAAAAAAAACCTCTGGCAAATCACATACAAAAACATATTAAAAAGATAGTGCACCTTGATCAAGTGGTTTCCTCCCAGGAATTCAGGGTTGGTTCAATATATGGAAATTAATAAACGTAATTCATCATATTAATAGACTTAAAAACAAGAATCATATGATCATCTCAGTAGATGCAGAAAAAGCATTTGAAAAAATACAGCATACCTTCATGTTCAAAACACTAGAAAACTAGGGATAATAGGAACATACCTCAATATTGCAAAAGCTATATATGCTAAACCCAAGCCCAGCATCATTCTAAATGGAGAAAAATTGAAAGCATTACTTCTAAAAACCGGAAGAAGGCAAAGATGTCCTCTTTAATCACTTCTATTCAACATCATCCTTGAAACTCTGGCCAGAGCAGTTAGGAATACAAATAAGTAAAGAAGAACTCAAAGTATCTCTACTTGCTGATGACATGATTCTATATCTAGAAAATCCAAAAAATTCCACCAGAAAATTCTAGAACTAATAAAGGAATTCATCAAAGTAGCAGGATATAAAATCAACACCCATAAATCAAATATATTCCTACACATCAATGATGAATCCACTAAAAGAGAAATTAGGAAAACTACTCCATTCACAATAGCCTCAAATAAAATAAAATACCTGGGAATCAATCTAACAAAAGATGTGAAAGACCTCTATTTGGTGTTTTCTACTACAGAACACTAAAGAAAGAAATTGAAGAAAACCTCAGAAGATGGAAAGATCTCCCATGCTCCTGGATAGGCAGAATTAATATTGTCAAAATGGCCATACTATCAAAAGTGTTATACAGATTTAATGCAATTCCTATTAAAATTCCAATGACATTATTCATAGAAATAGGAAAAGCAATCATATTTTTTTTTTTAAAAATAAGAGATCCAGAATAGCCAAAGCAATCCTCAGCAAGAAAAGTGAAGCAGGAGGCATCACAATACCAGACCTTAAAACTATACTACAGAGCTATAATAACAAAAACCACATTGTCTTGGCACCAAAATAGACTTGTAGACCACTGATACAGAATAGAGGACACAGAGACAAACCCACATAAATATGGTCATCGCATACTAGACAAAGATGCCAAAAACATTCATTGGAAAGGAAATAGCCTATTCAACAAATGGTGCTGGCAAAACTGGAAATTCATTATAGCAAAATGAAATTAAACCTCTACCTCTCACCCTGCACAAAAAACAACTCCAAGTGGATCAAACCCTTAGGCACTAGAACAGAGACCCTGAACATAATAGAAGAAAATGCAGGCCCAAATCTTTACCATGTCGGCCTAGGATCTGACTTCCTTAACAAGACCCCTAAAACACAAGAAGTAAAATCAAGGATCAATAAATGGGATGGATTCAAATTAAAAAGCTTCTTTTCAGCAAAGGAAACAATCAATAATGTGAGGAGAGAGCCTACAGATTGGGAGAAAATCTTTACACATGCACCTCTGATATAGCATTAATCTCTAGGATATATAAAGAACTCAAAAAACTTAACACCAAAAAAATAATAACCCAACCAATAAATGGGCTAATGAACTGAACAGACACTTCACAGAAGAAGAAATACAATCAATCAACAATATATTAAAAAGTGTTCAACATCTCTGGCAATTAGAGAGATGCAAATAAAAACTATACTAAGATTTCATCTCACTCCAGTCAAAATGGCAATCATCAAGAATATAGGCAACAATAAATGTTGGCAAGGATGTAGGGAAAAGGTACAGTCATATATACTGCAAATTGGTCCAACTACTATGGAAAGTAGTATAGTGATTCCTCAGAAAACTTGGAAAGGAACCACCATTTGACCCAGCTATCCCACTCTTAGGTTTATATCCAAAGGACTTAAAAATCAGCATACTAGACCAATGAGCCACATCAATGTTTATAGCAGCTCAATTCACAAAGCTAAACTATGGAACCAACCTAAGTGACCTTCAATAGATGAATGGATAAAGAAAATGTGATATATATATATATTTTTTTTTTTCAATGGAATATTGCTCAGCTTTAAAGAAGAATGAAATTATGGCACTTGTCAGTAAATGGATGAAGTTTGAGAATATCACGCTAAGCGAAATAAGCCGATCCCAAAAAAACCAAAGGTCGAATGTTTTCTCAAATATTCGAATGATAATTCAAAGAAGGGAGTCAGGGCACTAGAGAAGGATAGAGTTACCTTAAATTAGGAAGAGGGAAGTGACGGGAGAGGAGAGGAGGGGATGTGGGCATAGAAAGGATAGTAGGACAAAATACACGTTATTACTTTATGTATATATGTGATTACATGACCAATGTGATTCTACAACATGTGCACTCAGAAAAATGAGAAATTATATCTCATCTATGTAAAATATATCAAAGTGCATAAATGCATTCTATTATCATGTATAACTAATTAAAACAAATTTTTAAAAAAAAGAATGGCAAATTTAATAAAGTGAAAAAAAGTTCTAGTGTATGCTGTGAATGGGCCACTGGTTCACAGACCATGATACTCATTGTGGATAGTCCTGAACAGGTGTAAATAATATTCCTAATAGTTTGCCAGCAGCATATGTACACTCTGAGTGATTTTCCTTTCTGGAAGTGATCAAAAGCATACTTATCTTCTTTTTGGAAATGGGACATGTTCCATGATCACTCCTAAAAGAAAACATCACATAATTATGACATAGAGAAAACAGCAAATCTCAGGTAGATTAGTGAATGCTCTTGTTCTAAATGATATGATTTTAATAGTTTTTTTAAAATATAATCATTTGTTAAAGTTTATCAGGAAACTCTACATTTAATCAAGTCAATGATAAATGTATCAAAACCCAGGAATACCTGATACTGTGAAGAAATGTCTCTGGCTTCTGGAAAGACAGTATCTCTTCTGTCTAGTTGCATTTGTGCAAGACAACCAACAGCTTAGACTGTTGGTCTGTTTTTTTTTTTAATTTTTTTTTTTTTAGTTGTCAGTGAACTTTATTTTATTTATTTCTATGCGGTGCTGAGAATCGAACCCAGTGCCTCACACTTGCTAGGCAAGCGTTCTGCCACTGAGCCACAGCACCAGCCCTGTTGGGCTTTTATTCATTAAGAATATTTTTAAGTGATTTTTTTTTCATTCACTGGAAAATCTGCCTTGAACTAGATATCAGGCATGGTAGAGAACAGTCAGTCCCTGCCTTCCAGGAGCTTACAGAGAGTGGGAGGCACAGCTTAATAGACCAAGGAGGAGATGGGTTTTCCCAGACAGGGGCAGCAGCACAAATAAAGGCCCAGAGGCAGAGACAGCACAGCTCTTTCCACAGTGGTTCCACATGGCTAGAAGATTGGGGCAGGTGTGGCGCAGAAGGCTGTTGAGGTTGGAGAGAGAAAAGGGTCAGATATGCAGGGCTTAAAGGGTCTTATTTGCCATGCTGAGAAATTTGAATTTTATTCACTGTGATGTGGAGAATTCTGTGATATGAGAGAATCCTGGATATACGAGCCAGAGAATCTTGGGAAAAGATTTTCTTGCACATCTAAAAAGTTATTTTCTATTCAAACATTACTCCTAAGCTCATCTTTTTGGTAACTCACCAGTGATATTTTCCTTTGACAAATAGGAGTGTGTAGTTCCTTAATTTGGATCTTTTTATATAAGGATGAGTAATGAGACAATGTAAGCTATTCTTCAAATATGATGAATATATCCTTTAACTCCGCATACCCTTTCAGAGGCAGCTTTCTTTGTGTAATAATAAGAAGCAACTAGTTGTCTCCAGTGCATTTCCAAAAGGGTTTAAAAGCAGAAGCTCCAAATTTCTTCATTCCACAAAATCCTGAAGTAGTCAGATTTCAGCACATCTAAGGAGGGAAAGACAAGACAGCTTAGAAAGCAAGAAAAACCCAAGATTTCTATTGGACCTTTGTTATGGCGCTGTTGTTGCCCTTCAATGCCCCTGATTTGGCCGCAGGAAGAAGGAGGTAGCTGTCAACATCTCAGAGTTGCCTCAGAGAAGACACCAGTACAGTGGACAAATGCCTTCAAGTAGACCTTGAAGACCAGCTCTTTGCTCAGATATTTGCTAGTCAAAGAGAATTTCTAGCTGGGCGTGGTGGCACACACCTGTAATCACAATGGCTCAGGAGCTTGTAGCAGGAGGATCGTGAGTTCAAAGCCAGTCTCAGCAACTTAGCAAGGCCCTAAGCAACTCAGTGAGACCTCATTTCTAAATAAAATATTAAAAACGGGCTGGGTTTGTTGCTCAGTGGTTAAGCAACCTGGTTTCATTCCCAGGGGGAGAGAGAGAGAGAGAGAGAGAGAGAGAGAGAGAGAGAGAGAGAGAGAGAGAGAGAGATTGATTCTACATCCCTTTAAAGAGCTGCAGCTTTCCCCTTCTGTAAGGGCAGGAACTACTCCCAGCTTCTAGAGAGGACAAAGTTTAAATCTTTAGACTCCAATATATCAGAAGAAAGGAATATGTCTATACTTTGATGTGTTCTGTTTCTAGGCCTTCCCTACTTGCTCAGAAACTTCATCCCATCCACATGTCCCCTCCAGAGCAGATGTCTGTAAGAAAGAAGGCAGACAGCACAAAGACACTTTTCAAGTGGAAATTCCCAGATGTGAGTAGCCCAGAATGATGAAGTGCAGCCCTGCTGTCACGTTCTAGGACAATCATGCTGAGTTCCCCTGACACATGCTTTCGTGCAGTTTTGACCAAAGAAACCTAAATTAGAAATAAATGACAAAGCTCTGTTCTCTCTACCACAACTTCTTTTGTTGGGCTAACATGATTTTCTTTCCCCTAAATTATACAAGATTTGTGTATGGGTAATATGTAGTTCTAGTCTGTCTACCTTAAGGCAAGGAAAATGTAGGTATTTTATTTTGTTTTATCCTGATATATTGACCAAATACTTCTGTGGAGGAGACAATAAGAATATCAAAATATTGTATATCCTTGCTTGCTAATTGCTATGAAGAATCACTCATAGAAAAACTTGTGAAGTTACCTTTGAAAATGACTGAGAAGGGTATGAGCAAGTGGCCAGGCTGTATGATGGCAAGGGATAGGCTAGTTTGTACACTGATCAGACAGATTTCTAAATGGTTTCTTAGTAGTTGAGGTTCAAGAGACACTGAAATAGGAATTTTAAATGGTGTTTAAAACTCATTATGCTGATATTCAAGGCCTTCCATGAAAGGTCTTCACCTCTCCAACCTAATTTACCTTTACTACCCTACTCTATATCAGTGATGAATAACTTGTTGTCCACTAGTTTCCCAGTCTAATTTCATATGGAATCTTTTAGTATCCTAGGAACTTATCTAATATGCTGTAGCACTTTTTTCTTGTCTTACTCTGGCTTAATATATATTTCAGTTTAATCTTTATCATCCTTTTGTGAAAATGTTGGCTCTACAAGGTAAGGACTCTATCTGTCTTACTAACTGTATATCTACAGTGCCCAGCGCTATTCAACAATTATATACTCAATAAATATTTATTGAATGAATGAATAAAAAAATGCTTTAAAGCACTGCAAAACTGTGGGATGGGAAGACCAAATGGGTGAGGGGTAAGTACACTAGACAGACAGAAGAACAAAAGCTGAGCTAACTGTAAGGATGCTGCTTTCCAAGGCCTAAGGGTAAACCAGTTAAGGGGATTCCTTCACAGTGAAAATGTTCAGAATTGAGAAAGGGGCAGAATTAGTATAGTCAAAAGATGAATATGATAGAAACTTGAAGGATAGATTGAGATTGATGAAGCTGGAGAGAGAACTGAGCAGACTGGCATGGTCATTAGCCATGAGAATGAACCAGAGGCAACTCATTGGAGAGACAGTGCTTTACTCTCAAGAACTTAGTGTTTTTGACAAATGACAGAAGAGTCTAAATTGGGTCTAAGGTGCCTGGTCTAGAAATTGCCATAGGGTGATGATGGCAGTAGAAGCATCAAACACAGAAGTAGGGGACAAAGGAATCAGGTCATCAAATCTTTAGAAAAATTTGCACAGTAAAAAACAATGGTGATGTGTTAGAAAAAAATTCAGACAACTGTAGTTTAAGCAGTCCCCCTCTGAAGACATACTGAATAAAGTACAAATACACTAGATCCTGAAGTTCTGTTTATTCTCCCTGAATCTCTTTGTTCTCGCCCCCCAGAGGCTGTTTGGCCTGGCCTCAGGGGTAGCTATTTGAACTGTTGGCAGTTGCTTCAGCCTTGACCATATCTAAGACATTAGAAATTAGTCAGGATGAACTCTGAGAATATGAGAAGCAAGAGAAGGATCTTTTTATTGAACTTTGCCTAGATTGACTCATGAGCCTGCTTTAATGAACCACATGAATCTGCTTTGATGAACTCCACAACTGAACTCTTTCCTGTCTCAGGGCTATAAACATGTCATTTCGTCTACCTGGGCTATTTTTCCTCATTCTTCTCAGGTCTAAGTCTTACTCATCCTTCAGGTTTCAGTTTAAAAGTCATTTCCTTAGCATTACCACATCTGAGGGATATGAATGAGGTATATAATTCATAAAAATATGAATTATTATATATAATGACAACTCAAGCCCAAATATCCTGGAATCATTTCTTGCAACCAACAATATTAGGAACAATGAGTTGACATTGACCAGGCATAAACCTTAATGATATTAAAAAGAAGAGCTTCTCTCCTCTCCCTTGAGATTCTTGTATTTAAGAAGGAGACATGAATACAACCTGAAATAAGAAACATTTGGGGAAAGCTTTTGTTTTTGCTTTTCTAGTCTCTTTCCTGATTTCTCCTTTTGTTTTCATATTACCTCTTATGGCTTTCTCTCATTACTTTTTTCAGTGCTTTTGTCTATTTGTTTTCTTCCCTTTGTTTTAGTGAAATTAAACACATCCCCAAATTCTAGCATTTACTGAAATCAAACCTCTTTTTTTCCCCCTTTCCTGGTAATAAGATTCAAATAGACCAGAAAAGAGCTTTGTTCTTCTCAAATATTCATATAACTAGTAGTTAACCAACTCCTGTGATCTGGGAATCCCCTGCTACAAGAAATGGGTACTCAAGGGCTCACAGCCAGGGCTCACAGCCAGGGCTCACAGTAGCAACTCAATGAATCATAGCCACTAGTATGCTCTGTAAGGAATATCTGCCTCCCACACACACCTATAGACCTAAAAATATCTTTTGGGAATACCAAGTATAATAAATAACAAGTATACAGCT
The DNA here is from genome assembly GCF_964194105.1 of Spermophilus citellus. Lineage (NCBI taxonomy): Eukaryota > Metazoa > Chordata > Mammalia > Rodentia > Sciuridae > Spermophilus > Spermophilus citellus. The sequence continues at coordinate 24,092,268 of NC_138185.1, forward strand.
TTTAAAAAATTCTTTTCATGAATAATCTCATTTTATTCTTTTAATAAACTGTAAGATAAGTATTAATTTCATCCCCATTTTATATACTAGGAAACTGACGTTCACACACACACACACATTGGTTTTTGTCCATGGTTTTTAGTTTGCAAGTTCCTCCAAAAGGCAGGATATAGAAGCTAGAATTTCTTTTCTAGCTTAGAGTGTCAGTAACTCTTCTCCCAACTTGGCCATAATGAACTTCTCTTCATGTACCTTGTCTGATAGTAGGCTATAAGATCCTTCTCATTTCAAAGGGCTCTTTTGCCATCCTCTGGGCTATTCAGATTATTCATGACAGAGAAGCTATAAATAATCTGAATAGATGGGGTTTGCTGGGTTTCCCCACTCAGTCTATTAGCAATCATGTCTATATAATGAAGTTTCTGTAAAATACCAAAGGACAGGGTTTGTAGAGCTTCCAGAGAGTTGAACATATGGAATTTTTTGGAGAGTGGCATGCTTAAAGACATCATGGAAACTCTATGCACCTTCTCTCATACCTTCACCAGTCATCTCTTCACTTGTGTCCTTTATAACATTCTTTATAACAAACTGGTAAACCTACATGTTTCCTTGAGTTCTGTGAGATGCTCAAGCAAATTCATAGAATCCTAGGAGGGATTTTTAGGAGTCCCCATTTATACCAGACCAGTCAGAACCACAGATAAAACAACCTAGGGCTTGCAAGTAGCACCTAGATGTGTGTATGTTTGCTAGGGGGTTGGGAGGGTACTCTTGAAATTGAGCCCTCACCCTCAACCTGTGGGATCAGATGCTGTTTCCACATTGAAACATCAGAACTGAACTGAATAAGAGGACATACAAATGGTATCCCATGCTGCAGAACTGCTTGCTTGCCTGAGAGAAACCTTTATACTTTCTATGGTCACAAAAGTCTTCTATGTTGATTGTAGTGTGACAGAAGATAGGCTGTTTTCCAAACATATCTTGCCTGGAATAATTTCAAAAACCTTGAATAAGGCTCAGGTTTTTTGTCTTGTCCTCCCTCAGGCTGTCCTTCATATTATTGCCAGTAATACTTCTGAAGTATAGAATCTGTTCATACCCTTCCTTATTTAAAATCCTTTACTTAAATCCTTCCTTACTTAAAATCCTTTACTTAAATCCTTCCTTACTTAAAATCCTTACTTAATCCTGCTTCTGTTTTGAACTGAATTGTTTCCTCCAAAATTCATATGCCAAGGTCTTAACCTTATATCTTATAACCTTATAACAGTATTTGGAGGCAGGGTCTTTTTTAAAAAAATATTTTTTAGTTGTCAGTGGACCTTTATTTTATTTATTTATATATGGTGCTGAGAATCAAACCCAGTGCCTCACACATGCTAGGTAAGCTCTCTACCACTGAGCCACAACCCCAGCCCTAGGAGGTAGGGTCTTCAAAGGGGTAATTAAACTAAAATGAGATCTTTAAGATGAGCCCTACTCCAATCTGATTGCTGTCTTTATAAGAAAGAAAACGTGGACACAGACACAGAGGGAAGCCAGTGTGAAGATATAGGGAGGACATAGCCATCTTCAAGCCAAGAAGTGAGGCCTTAGAAGAAATCAAATCTCCCAACAACCTGATCTTAGACTTCTTCTTCTCCTTTCTCCCCTCCTCCTCCTCCTCCTAACATTTTTAATGCTTTTTATTGTAGTAACATATAAGTCAAGGTATATGCACATATTATAAGTACTGAATTTTTTTTTAAAGAGAGAGTGAGAGAGGGGAGAGAGAGAGAGAGAGAATTTTTTAATATTTATTTTTTAGTTATTGGCGGACACAACATCTTTGTTGGTATGTGGTGCTGAGGATCGAACCGGGGCCCGCACGCATGCCAGGCGAGCGCGCTACCGCTTGAGCCACATCCCCAGCCCTAAGTACTGAATTTTAAAAAAAAAATTTTTAATTTGTTATATATGACAACAGAATGCATTACTGATCTTAGACTTCTGACCTCAACACTGTGAGAAAGTACAGTTCCATTGTTTAAGCTACCCAGTCTGTGGCACATTGTGATGGCAGTCCTAGAAGACTAATACAAGTTCCCAGTGCCTACTAGAAGCTAGGCTACATGAGATATACCTCCTCCATTAATGTGTGAGGTCCTGGAAGAGACAGACTATCTTATTTTCTTTGTATCCTCAGACTCAATCTTACTGGTATAGTAACAGACAGATATCTATCTATATCTATATAGATAGATAGATAGATAGATATCTGTTGAACTCAACTAAGGATAGGTGGAGACAAAGGTGGTAAGGGAAACTGTTCTATGTCTTCATGGTCTCTCTCTGCAGATGAAGATCCAGATTCATCCTCTTTGTCAGGGCCTCAGCCTGGAAGCTTCCTTGTCTAATATCAAAATTAAGAAAGGGCTGGTCCCTTGGAAATCAGGGCACTGAGACTATGATACATGACTTTCAGCTGCCTCCTTTATGTTCCTTCTCCTCTAGCCTCCAGTTTCTTCTTTTTTTTTTTTTTAAGAGAGAGAGAGAGAGAATTTTTAATATTTATTTTTTAGTTCTCAGCGGACACAACATCTTTGTTGGTATGTGGTGCTGAGGATCGAACCCCGACCGCACGCATGCCAGGCGAGCGCGCTACCGCTTGAGCCACATCCCCAGCCCTCCAGTTTCTTCTTCACTGGGTTCCTCAGGGTCCCAGTTCCATCTGAACATGGATGTGATCAAGTTTCAATCTAATTCCTGGGGAAGGCAGGGAGTCTTATTCTCTCCCCCTACTCTCTTTTTCCTCTGTATGGTTCTTGTTCTCTCCTACCACATAAGGGCTTCCTTATTATGCAACCAGGGTAGAAAGATATGGTAGTTCAAGCTTTCACAGTCCCATTTTAGCAACCCTAGTGGAAAATATTTCTTTCTTATGAGAAAAGCCTCTAACTTTGGGTCAATGACTGCTCCTTAGACCAACTACTTTTGCCAGGATAGGAAGGAACTATTTGTCTAGATTTGAAGCAAACTTTCATATTTCTGCCTGCCACCACTCATATTTTTTGGCTAGTGGTGGTGGGGTGGCAGGATCTGCCCAGATTTATTAGCTACAACACATGTTACAGTAAATGTTGATACAGATTCATACATAAATGTCCATAGCAGCTTTATAAAAGCCAGAAACTGGAAATGACTCAGATGTCTATCACTAAGTGTCAACAGGTAATATCCCAGTGGCTCAGATGGCTGAAGCTGGAGGATCACAAGTTCAAAGTCAGCCTTAGGAATTTAGAGAGGCCCTAAGCAACTTAGAAAAACCCTGTATCAAAATAAAAAAAAATGGGGCGGGGGGGCAGCTGGGGATGTGGCTCAGTGGTTAAGTGCCCCTGGGTTCAATCCCTGGTATTAAAAAAAAAAAGTCACCAAGACGTGTACTTGAAATGGGTTCATTTATTGTACATAAATTATGCCTCAATAAAAGTTATCTTATGTCCATGTAAAGTGAGGGCTGAGACACTGTGATGACAATCACAATATTGATCTTTCAGGATAAAGCCCTACATCCCTCTTTAGTTGGGACTCAAACTGGCCCTGCAACCCCAACTTTAATGTGTCCTCCTCTCCTGTATCATGGCTTCCCACTTTAAAGGCACTTCCTTAAAAATTCCAAGCTGTCTTCCTGGCTCTGAGTCTCCACAGGTGTTGCTCCCTCTGCCCAGCAGAGTCCACCAGGCAAGCAGCTCTTCCTTTAGGACGCAGCCCAAACTCTCATCCTGCTGCCTTTCTAGATGCCTTTCAGGCACAATGTACTAACTCCTCTTCTCTCTGTGTCAGACCCTGAACATCCTATTGTTTTTATTTCTTTGCACATCCACTCCTCTACCAAACTATGAACTCCTGAGGGCAGGCATGAAAGAAGTTTCTTCCCTAGACATAGGCTTAGTGATGTTTGAAACATTTGTAAGAGATTAAGCAGAAACTCCTTAATTGCTTACTACCCAGCAGAAACTGTGTCAGCATTTTTTAAATTAATTAATTTATTTTAATTAGATATACACAACAGCAGAATGCATTTTGATTCATTGTACACAGTTGCAGCACAACTTTACATTTCTGTAGTTATACACAATGTAGTGTCACACCATTCAGTCATACATGTACCTAGGTAATGAATGATGTCCATCTCATTTCACCAACTTTCCTGCCCCCATGAACTCTCCCTATCCTCCCTCCCCTTTGCTCAATCAAAATTCCTCCATTTTCTCCATACTCCCCCCGTATGTATCAGCATCCACTTATCAGAGAGAACATCTGGCCTTTGGATTTAGGGGATTGCCTTACTTCACTTAGCATGATATTCTCCAACTCTATCCATTTACCTGAAAATGCCATAATTTTATTCTCTTTTAATGCTGAGTAATATTCCATTGTGGGTATATATACCACAGTTTCTTTATCCCTTCATCTATTGAAGGGCATAGAGGTTGGCTCCACAGTTTAGCTATTGTGAATTGAGCTGCTATGAACATTGATGTGGCTGCATTACTATTGTATGCTGATTTTAAGTCTTTGGGTTATAGACCAAGGAGTGGGACAGCTGGGTCAAATGGTGGTTCCATTCCAAGTTTTCTAAGGAATCTCCATACTATTTTCCAGATTGGTTGCACCAATTTGCAGTCCCACCAGCAATGTATGAGTGTGCCTTTCCCCCCACATCCTTGCCAACATTTATTGTTATCTGTATTCTTGATAGCTGCCATTCTGACTGGTGTGAGATGAAATCTTGAGTAGTTTTGATTTGCATTTCTCTAGTTAGTAGAGATACTGAACATTTTTTCATATATTTGTTGATTGAATGTATATCTTCTTCTGAGAAGTGTCTGTTCAGCTTGTTAGCCCATTTTTTTTTTTACATTTTCTTTCTCTTTTTTTTTGTGCTTCTAGATTTCTCTTTTTCTTTTTTTTAAATTTTTTTTATTGGTTGTTCACAACATTACAAAGCTCTTGACATATCATATTTCATACATTAGATTGAAGTGGGTTATGAACCCCCAATTTTACCCCAAATGCAGATTGCAGAATCACGTCGGTTACACATCCACAATTTTACATAATGCCCTATTAGTAATTGTTGTATTCTGCCCATTTATTGATTGTTTTTTTTTTTTGGTGTTAAGTTTTTTGAGTTCTTTATATATCCTTTATATATCCTAGAGCGTGTGTGCAAGCGCATGCACACACACACACACACACACACACACACATATATGCTCTATCTGACATGTGTGTGGCAAAAATTTGCTCCCAAAATATGGGCTCTCTGTTTACTTCATTGATTGGTTCATTTGCTGAGAAGAGGCTTTTTAGTTTGAATTCATCTCATTTATTAATTCTTGATTTTAGTTCTTGTGCTTTAGGATTCTTGTTAAGGAAGTTGGGGCCTAATCCAACATGATGAAGATTTGGGCCTTTTCCCTCTATTAGGCACAGGATCTCTGCACTAATTCCTAGGTCCTTGATCCAGTTTGAGTTGAGTTTTGTGCATGGTGAGAGATAGGAGTGTACTAGCATTTTTTACTTCCTGTTTGGGACTAATTATTCTCTGGCCGTGACATCATTGTTTCAGAAAAAAATTAAAATCTGAGAGTACAATCCAGCCATGTTTCCCCTTTCTCAAACAATATCCTAATAATTTATTTTATTATGAAGAGCTTTCCTGCTAATTATTAAGTCCATATGTATTTCAATGAAAATTTAATTCCTGTTTACTTCATTCACACTCAATTCATCAAATTTTACTTTCAAGAACTGTTTGATGTTCAAAAAGCCATTAGAGCCCCCATAATGCCCATTTTGGAGAAAAAGGATAATGGGTAAAATTAAACAAAACCAAAGTTAATAAAATCCTCAGAGATTAAGCAGAATCTTAATGAGGAAAGCTATGCTACACTGTTTTGGCTTTTTAGACTCCAAGTAAGGCTATGTTGACTGGAGAGGCCCTCATATCTCCATTATGTTTTCTCCCAAGAGACTGTGAAGAGATGAGAAAAAGAAGAGTTGATAGCACAGAAATGTTTGGCATTCTGTTTCCAGCAGTATTTCTACTTAGATTTTCTGGAAACCCTCTGCTTTCTCGCCCCTAAAATTGCTGACTCAAACATCATAAACATTATTTTAAATGTACATTGAGCTCTTAAGAAAGTAAAAGTTCAGGATATTTCTGCCTGTCTTTCTGTCTGACTCTGTCCAGAGTAAAAAAATACAGAGCTACCTAAAACTAGAGGAGAAACACAAATTGAATAGATAGGGAAGTGAAGGACATTATTTATTAACTAATCAAGAATATGGTATTTGGATAGATATACAGGGATAGAGAATGAAGCAGGGAATTGGAATTCAGATACCCAGGAAGAACTTGATACTTCAGTGAAAAAATAAACTAGAGTTTTCTATCATCATAGAGATGATGGTGCTTTATTTAACCTTGCTCTGCATAAAAAGATCTTTCTCAAGAATTTGTTACTCTCAGATAAGTTTGAAGATCATATTCACATGCTTTTAGAGCCTTCAAGCCAAAATTTTTACATAGAAAGTGGTCTTACATGGAGGCATTTGACAAGAACAAATACTAATCTTCCCTAGAAGAATCCAGCTTCAACCCAGGTCACCCAAAATTCAGACAAATACCAAGATGTGTTCTTAGCCATCATAAAATATAACTTAAAAGTGAAAAATCTGTCTGGTGCAGTACTGCATGTCTGTTATCCCAGTGACTCAGATGGCTGAGGTTGGAAGATCACAAGTTTGAGACTAGCCTTGACAACCTTGACTTTTAAAAAAGGAGGGGTAGGACTAGAGATATAGCTCTATAGTAGAGTGCCCCTGAGCTCAAGTTCCAGTACCATGAACAGAAAAAAAGGAAAAATAAAAGTAAAATTCACAACAAAAAATTTCACAATAAGTGAATCAGCCCAGGAACTGTTTATAAATCTGGAACAGAAAAAACAGGAGATACACCTATAATACTTTGTCATACCATCTAGCAAGGATGCAATCAGATGCTTCTAGGATCATGTAAAAAAAAAAAAAAAACCACAAATTTCTGGGGCCAGTGCAGTGGTACACACCTGTATTCCCAGTGGCTCTGGAAGCTGAGACAGGAGGATCACATCTTCAAAGCCAGCCTCAGAAACTTAGCAAGGCTCTAGGGGCTGGGGATGTGGCTCAAGTGGTAGCGCGCTCGCCTGGCATGCGTGCAGCCCGGGTTCGATCCTCAGCACCACATACAAACAAAGATGTTGTGTCCGCAGAGAACTGAAAAATAAATATTAAAAAAAATTCTCTAAAAAAAAAGAAACTTATCAAAGCTCTAAACAACTCTGTGAGACCCTGACTCTAAATAAAATCCAAAAAAAAAAAAAAGGGTGGGGGGCTTTGGATATGGCTCAGTGGGTAAGTTCAATCCCTGGTACCAACAAATAAACAAACAAAAAACTCTAGAAACTGCATAAAGAAGTTCTCAATGAACTTCTTCAACTGGGACAACTGGAGTGTTGATAGAAATAATAATGGCAATGGATTAAAATTAATTCCTCAAGTATACTTAAATCCTTGAGCTCATAATGAAATTTTAAATTTCATTTTATTTTAATTTTTAAAGATTTTTTAAATTGGTTCATTATGACTGTACATAATAGTGGGTTTCATTGTTATGTATTTGTACATACAATTACATAATTTGATCAATTTATTTCCATAGTACCTCCCCTTTCCCTTCTCCTGGTCCATTTCCTCTACTTAGTGGTCTCCCTTCCATTTTCCTGAATTCCCTCCCTTTTGTTCTTTTTTTCTCTCTAGCTTCCACATATGAGAGAGAAAATATATGACCCTTGACTCTGAGTCTGGCTTATTTCACTAAACATAATGCTCTCGCATTCCATTCATAGGTGAATGACATAATTTTGTTCTTCTTCATGGCTAAGTAAAACTCCATTGTGTATATATACCACATTTTCTTTATCCATTCATCTGTTGACAGTCACCTAGGCTGGTTCCATAATTTTTCTATTCCTATAGTATGCTGACTTTAATTCTTTTGGATAAATATCATAGAATGGAATAACTGGGTCATGGTAATTCTATTCCTAGTTTTTTGAAAAACCTTCACACTGATTTCCATTGTAGTTGTACTAATTTACAACCCCATAATGTATAAGAATTCCTTTTCACCTACATCTTCACCCACATTTATTACATTTCTATTCTTTTTAAAAATTTAAAAATTCATTCTAATTTGTTATGCATGAGAGCAGAATGCATTTCAATTCATAGTACACATATAGAGCACAATTTTTCATGTCTCTGGTTGTACACAAAGTAGAGTCACACCATTTGTGTCTTCATACATGTACTTAGGGTAATGATGTCCATCTCATTCCACCATCTTTCCTACCTCCATACCCCTCCCTCCCCTTTGCCCTATCTAAAGTTCTTCCATTATATTTCTATTCTTGATGACTGCCATTCTAACTGGAATGAGATGAAATCTTAATGTAATTTTGATTTGTATTTCCATGATTACTAAAAATATTGAACATTTTTGTTTATGTTCATTGTCCATTTATTGATTGGATTATTTGTTTTTGGTGGTTGCATTCTTTATATATTCTGGATATTAACCATCTGTTGGAAGACTAGGTGGCAAAGACTTCTCCCATTCTGCTCTCTTCACACTTTTAATTATCTCATTAGCTCTGCAGAAGCTTTTAAATTTGATGCCATACCATTTGTTGATTCTTCTTCTTCTTCTTCTTCTTTTTTTTTTTTGGTACTGGGGATTGAACCCAGGGACACTTAACCTCTGCGCCCCATCCTCAGCCCTTTTTATATATATTTTATTTAGATACAGGGTCTCACTAAGTTGCTTAGGGCCTCACTAAGTTGCTGAGACTGGCTTTGAACTCAGAATCCTCCTATCTCAGTCTCCTGAGCAGCTGGGATTACAGGTGTGCACCTGCAATTTGTTGATTCTTAATGTTATTTCCTGAGCTTCAGGAGTCCTATTGAGGGATTTGTTGCCTTTGGCTATATGTTGAAGTGTTGATATTACATTTTCTTCTGATAGTTTGCAAAGTTTCTGGTCTAGTTCCTAGGTCTTTGATCTATTTTGAGTTGACTTTTGTGTACGTTGAGATATAGGGATCTAGTTTCATTGTTCTGCATATGGCTATCCAATTTTCCTACCAATGATTTGCTAAAAAGGCTGTCTTTTCTCCAATGTATGTTTTTGGTGCCTTTGTCAAGGATCAGATGACTGTATTGTGTAGATCTGTCTCTGTGTCCTCTGCTCTATTTTATTCTATTCCATTGGTTTATATGTGTGGTTTTTTTTTTTTTTGTTTGTTTGTTTGTATTAAGAATTGAGCCCAGAGGTGCTCTAGTATTTTTTTTTTTTTTTGGTGATGTTGGAGATTGAACCCAGTACCTCACACATGGTAGGCAAGTTGTATATCACTGAGCTACATCCCCAGGCTCCAACCATATTTATTTTTTATTTCTAATTTTGGTACTAAGGATTGAACCCAGGGGCACTTTATCATTGAGCTACATCACTAGCCTTTTTTAATTTTTTTTTTTAATTGTCAATGGATCTTTATTTATTTATATGTGATGCTGAGAAATTGAACCCTTTGCTTCACATATGCTAGGCAAGTGCTCTACCACTGAGCTACGACCCCAGCCTTTTTTATTTTTCATTTTGAGACAGAGTCTTATTAAGTTGCTTAAGGCCTTGCTAAATTGCTAAGGCTGGCCTCAAATTTGCAATCTTCCTGCCTCAGTCTCCTGAGTTGCTGGGATTACAGGTGTGCACCACTGCATCTAGTTTGTTTTGTATTTTGAGATAGGGCTTATATTGCTGAGGGTCTTGCTAAGTTACTAAGGCTGGTATCAAACTTGTGATCCTCCTGCCTCAGTCTCCTTAGTCACTGGGATAACAGGCATGTACCATCATTTGTCTGGATCTCAATTTATTTATCTGCAAAATGTTGAATTTAGAATACATGACATAGAAAGTCTTCTCAGCTTTTTAAAAATTTTTTTTTAGTTGTAGATGGATATAATACCTTTATTTTATTTATTTATTTTTTTAATGTGGTACTGATGATCGAACCCAGTGCCTCACACATGCAAGGCAAGCACTCTACCACTGAGCCACAACCCCAACCCCTCTTCTCAACTTTTTAATGTTAGGTTTAATTTTAACACAAAAGGTTATACACAATTTTCAGCTACTAGAGTGGTATGTTGGAAACTGTTTAATGATAACTTGCTCTGGGTGGAGGAAACTTCTGTTTTTTATGTAACAAAACAATGGTGCAGATATTTCTACCAAGGTTAATTTTCAATATTTTAACCAGTCTGTTAGCAAAATTCCTGAGAATTTAACCATCAGCACTCAGAAGCCAGGAAGAGCAGGCTCACTAGATAGGACTCCATTTATTCATGTGATCATTTATTAAATCATTCAACAAATACTCATTGACTATTTCCTCTGAGCAAGATCCAAACTAAATGGAGTGTACAATTATGGGTATGACCTGGTTCTTGTCCCCAAGGGACTTGGACTCTAGTAAGCAGAAAATAAATATAGATAACTTTGATGCTAAAGACAGCATGACAAATAATATAAAGAATGCATAAATAAAAGCAAAAAATCAGCAGAGAAAAAGACTATTTCCTACAGAGGATATGTGGGTAAAAGTGACCTTGGGGAAGGAAAAGGGAAGATTTCTCAAAAAGAACAAGACAATTCAAAGTATTTTTGTGTGTGTATATGTGCTGCTAGGGATTGAACCCAGGGCCTTGTGCACATGAGGTAAGCACTCTACCAACTGAGCTATATCCCCAGCCCCAAAGTATTTTTCAGAAGACTTATCTAATACCAGTAATACTGTATGTGAAGAAATACTTAGAGGAAGCTAGAAATAAAAGGACAAGAGGTGATTATATATGTGAAAGAATTGGGGCTGGGGTTGTGGTTCAGTGGTAGAGTGCTTGCCTAGCAAGCACAAGGCACCGGGTTCGATCCTCAGCACGATATAAATGTAAAATAAAGATACTGTATCCACCTAAAGCTTGAGAATAAATATTTTAAAAAAAAGAATAATAAAAGCCAGAAGCCTCCACTAAGAACAATCTTAAACTGGAGTGACTAAAACACCATTACAAAGAAATTAAAACAATTTATGAAAGAAGACAGTAAAAGTGCCCTTGGTCATTTCAAAGGCACCCACCTACATTTTATAGTTCAGAATTTCATCCCAGGATACTTAAAGATGTTACTAGTGACATTTGGATTTACTTCCAGGACTCTGTAGGAAATCAAAGAGATAAGAGTCTAGAAACCACTCAAGATGGTCCAAATTTTTACATTTCAGAAAATAGTGATCTCTCAGGGCTGGGGCTGGAGCTCAGCAGTAGCACAATTCCCTGGTATGTGTGAGGCACTGGGTTCAATTCTGAGTACTGCATATAAATAAATAAAATTAAGGTCTATCAACAACTAAAAAAATACATATTAAAAAAATAATGATTTCTGGAAACAATAGCCCAGTTAGTGACTTACATTTTGTGCAATATTATAAAATGAAGCCATGGTTTGGGAACACACTTGGAGAAATATGAAATAGAGAAATGGGTATGAGTTAACTAAAACAAGCCATATCAAATGAATTACATTTCCTTTATGAATATGGCTGGTAAACAGATGAAATATATCCTCCCTCCTGATTTCAGGTTCATATTTGACAGTCTCCCATGGTAACAATGGAGATACAATGGGTGCCACTGAAGAAGTAAAATGAAATGAATTTGCAGTTGCCTGCATAGTTGATTGGATGTCTAGGAACCTAGACAAAGGTATATTAATGGGCCATACTTGGCCATATCACTTCAATATTTTTATCAACAAATTTGAGAAAGTCATATAACTTGTGTCTACACAGCTAATTTTTTAAAACAAAGATGGGAGATATAGCTAAAATGGTAACAGAACCACATCAAATTTTTTTCAGAGAATTAACTGGTATTATGATATAGCTACTATCAAAAGAAACAAGGGCTAGGGATGTGGCTCAGTGCTAGAGTGCTTGTCTTGCATGCATAAAGCCCTGGTTTTGATTTCTCACATGAAGAAGAAGAAAAAAAGGAGAAGGAGAAGAAAAAGAAGCAGGGTGCAGGGGGAGTTGTCATATTTTAAATAAGGTATCTATTATCTGCTCAAATTACATCTGGAGTATGATATTACTTAATATCTTTGAGCCCATTTTTCTATTTGTAATGCAGAGATAATTCCAATACCTAATTTACAGGGTTGCTTATGATAGAAAAATAAAATGATGTATTAAAGAGCTTAGCAAGATGTTTAAAAAGAAAGCACTCAAGTACTAGCTACAGGGCTGGGGTTGTAGCTCAGGGGTAGAGTTCTTGCCTAGCACGTGTGAGGCACTGGGCTCAATCCTTAGTGCCACGTAAAAATAAATAAATAAAAATAAAGGTATCATGTTCATCTACAACTAAAATATTAAATTTAAATATTAAAATATTAAATTTAAATATTAGCTATAATAATATAGCGTTAGTTGATAAATTGTCGTGTTCTAAAACATATTAAACAACCAGACAAGTAAGTTCTATAAATTAAGACTTCCTTTATAGAGGGCATTTTTATTGTAGTAAAGTGTATTTTAAATTTCCAAAGGTGATCTGTAGTTCTCTAGGTATTGGTTTATATTTATCAAGATCACAAAATCTCTTACTTATGTACCCCTCAGCAGGCTTTGTCTTTCCATGCTATCGTTTTGTTTAGATGGCTCACAGATTCTACTCCACATTTTGTAAGAACATGGATAAAAGTAAAAATAAGAATCAAATTTTCCAAATGTGGGGGGTACTTTATGCCCCAGATTTACTCTGTCTATACTTTGAATAAAAATACAAATCATTGGGGGCTGAGACTGTAGCTCAATGGTAAAGCGCTTGCCTCTGATGCGTGAAGCACTGAGTTCGATCCTCAGCACCACATAAAAATAAATAAAGATACTGTGTGCTCATCTACAACTAAAAAATATACATAAAAATATTTTATAAAAAATACAAATCATTAAGACATTCTTTCTTTGGGATGAAATAGACTTTTTTTTTTTTAGCTCCAACTCAATCATCAGTTTAACAACAAAAACAGAATTTTCCTGGGGCATATATAACTTTTTGTCATTTCTAAAAGGGAAAAATGTAATGGCAATCACTCTCCTCAAAATACTAGTCAATATATCTCTGGAAACATTTAATTGATGCCTGTGAGAAACAGACAACAGGAATATGATATGATACGTGGGAAATTTCAGAGGCAAAGGTATAGTTGGTACTTTTAAAGTTCTTATAGTTTAATAGAGAAAACATAATCATCCCTTGTTGAGTACATTGGGGCGTATTTGCTATTGAAAGGGATTTAGCACACAGGAGTTCTTTTTGGACATTATTAATTGCAATTTAGCTTTTGGGGCAAACACAAGAAATGGGAGGGCCAGAGACAATACAGCTAAGGTCACAGAGCCAATAAGTAGTAGGACTTTAACCTAAATTAGTGCAATTCCAAATATAAGACAGTCTCATGACACTGCCTTGAGGAAAACATCTCATTGAAATTTTGTAATATCTATGACATTTATTTAATTCTCTCTCCTACAGCCCCCCCACATTCAGCCAATAAGAATGATTAAAACTCAGAAAACAGCAGCACTCTAACATTGCATTTTGTTTCTCTCATTTTGGAAGGATGACAGCACCTATGACACCCCAAACTAAATGTGATTTCTCAAAGAAAATGGCATAATTATGGTTTATTGTTCTTGGATATCTATGGTTGTAAACTTCTAATATTCTACCCCCATTTCTCTTTAAAGAAAATTTATATCATTTTTTTAAATTAATGGTCTGGATGGAGACTTAAGATATTCTTCTCCTCCTGCTGCCTCTCTCTGATATTTTAAATATTTATCAAGATAATACTTGTACAAACTTTTTTTTTTGCACACTGGGGAATGAACCCATGGCCTGTCATATGCTAGATAAGCACTCTACCATTGAGCTATATCCCAGCCTTATTGTAAATACTTTACAAAGTCACATGATTTAAAAAAAAAAGGAAGGAGGAAGAGGACAAAGAGAGAGGAAAAAAAGAAAGAGAAAGAAAAGGAAAGGAAAGGAAAGGCAAGACCCATGGCACTACCAGGTTCATAACAAAAAAATAGCAGGAGTATATTTACCATACCTATACACATATAACCTTACTCACAAAAATGCATGCACAAATTTTAAAAGGTGGGGGCAAAAGCAGTGATCTCCCCCAAACCTGAAACACCCTCCAAAACTCTTTTACTTCCTTCTTTTAAAAAAATATTTATTTTTTAGTTGTAGTTATACATAATACCTTCATTGTATTAATTAATTAATTAATTTTTATGTGGTGCTGAAGATCGAATCCAGGGCCTCATACGTGCTAGGTTAGCGGTCTACTGCTGAGCCACAACTTCAGCCCCTTACTTTCTTCTTTTAATTTTTTACCAATATTTACCAAATAAAACATTTCTATTGCTCTATTGATTTATAAATGTTAAATAAGATCTAATATCAAAGATTTTTTTTATTAAATCAATGTTTCCTGTTAATCTTGTGATGGTTTTACAAGTATGGTTTACTCTGAATCCATTAGTCATTATTGTGATTAAATTTCCTTTCTTATAGAATTTTTTGTTCTTGAAATTAATAATTGCCTCAGTTTTTTATTTGCCAGATTTTGTATGTCATCATCACTAATTCTTCCAGATTCTCCAATAGAAATGTAAAAATGCCTAAACTATTTTCAACACAAATATGACAGGCATTCTATCAGGTTCACTGGAACGCGCCCTCCAACCCCCAGAGTACTCCATCTTCCAATTTGTCTGTCCCTTGCTAGGCTGACTGTAGAGCTTTCATGTTGGAACTTCTTTTGCTTCTTTCTGACATTGATGTGTTCCCTAAAACCTACGTCTTTTAAAACCTTATTTTAGTAGATCACATCCTTTAGTGGCTTCCTGAGAGAAATTATGTGTATGTGAGGGAGGCAAATTTTTTATCAATGCATGCCTAAAAAGATCTTTATTCATCCCTCATATTTGATTGATAATATAGCTTAGCAGAGTTCTAGGTTGAAAATCATTTCCCCTCAATTTTGAAAGCATTGCTTCATTGTCTTCTAGCCACCAGTATTACTGGTGAGAAATATGTAACTCTTAGTAACTACTCTTTTTTCAGGTAATCTATTTGCTTTTCCCTGCTCCTTCTTTTTCCCCAACCACCAAGTTGTTTTTATCTTCTCTTTATCTCTTGTGTTTTGACATTTTATGATGATGTGTCATAGTGTTTGTTGTTGTCATCTTTTTTTCTTCATTATCATGAGCACTTAGCAGGCTCTGACAGTCTGGAAACTCATGTTCTTCAGTTATCAGACATGTTCTCAGTTGTTTTTTTAATAATTTCCTTCCCTCCATTTATTCCCTAGTTCTAGAATTCTGATTAATTTCATGTTGGACCTATGAATTAACCCTCTCATTATCTTCTTTTGTTTTCTATTTCTGCTCTTTTGTTCTATTTTCTGAGAGATTTTCTCAAATTTATATATTAAGACTTGAATGAATATATTTAAAAATAAATATATTTTTGCTACTACATTTGTAATTTCCCAGAGCTATTACTTATTCTCTGTTTCTATTGGAGCATCTTGCCCTTACCTTATGGATGAATTATTTTCTACTAGCTCTCAGAGGATGCTTATTTTTTAAAAAAATATTCTTCTGCTTGTCTGTTTCCTTGGGTTTCTTTTTTCTTTGCCATTTCTATTTGATGTTATTTTTCTTGATATATATTAAGCATCTGGTAATCCTTTGCTGTCTCTTCTGTATTTAAGAGTGAGTCACCAAATAATTATTTGGAAGCTTTGTGTTAATAGAAGAATTTGTCACTTGGTGAGTTTCCATGTAGGATAATAAAGTGGGGATCCAGGTGCTTTTTAAGGGACCCTCAACTATCATTAACTATAGAAATTATCTCTGGGGTTATTCAATTTTAAGTTCCTACTAAAATTATCTCTGATATCCTATCTGGGGAATATAATCCTTGCTATCAGCTTTCTTAGAGCAAAATATAGCAAGAGGGTATGGGTGAGTTTCATTGTTCAATATGTAGACAATTTGTCTAATCTCTGTTTTCTGCATAGTTTCCTCCTACCTTGGCTTCATTGGCTATTATCCTCAGCACGCTGGTATCTCAGAGTCTGACGCTTCTCTAGTTGATTTTTTTTTTCCACAGAAAAATGTCCAGGGTTCTATTGGGAAATGGAAGGAAAGTAAGTAGGATAGAGGAAGAAAACTGATAGTTTAACTTCCTATTCCTATAAAGGCTTTTGGCCAATCCCCCTCTTTTCCACCCTTCATATCAACCCTGTCTCTGAAACATTTGCACCCTCCAATTCCTGACATTCTAGTATTCTACAATATGAAGCTGCTTGTCTCTTCTTAGTATGTTCTTGGTATATCCCTCTGAAAACATTTAGAACTCAGTTTTCTCAGCTCAACCACGGCTTTCTGTTTTCTATGTGTTGATGTCCTCCATTGGCTCTTATCTTCTTTTTTACTCTCTTTGTCCTAATAGGCTAGTAACTTTAAAAAATATTTGTTCCCCGTCATTTTACTGATTTGGGGATGTGAACAGGGATAAACACATATGTTTAATCTGTTCATGCACAGCCAGAGTAAAAGATGCTCATCCTTTGCTACAAAAAAACCCCAAAAAGATCAGAATCAGAAAATGCAGAGATAAAATTTTGTTCCCATGAGGTTGATTTAGAAAAGCAAGAGTCTGAGAACTGCAGTACCTCTGTCCAAGTTCTGTTATTATTTATTAGTTGCTTGATGTTAAATTTTCTTACCACTTGTTACTTCATCTACAAAATGATAATAACCATCTCTACACAGTCACTTTTACTTGTTTGATGAAAAAAGATAATTGATACAAATGTACAAATATACATCAAATGCATATCATTTATCATAGACTTTATATAAGTATACTCAAATATATTTTGAGGAGCAGTATAACATAGTAGAAGAAGTATGGATATCAGAATCATACATATCTGAACCTGTTGACTTCACCTTTCTGAGCTTTATTTTCTCCTTTTATAAAATAGGTAAAATATTATTAACCTGACAAGTCTGCTCTGAATATCAAATGAGACAGTGCTGTGGGCCTGACACTTAATGGTACTCAACAGATATTATTCCCTTTTAGCCCCCAGTTTTGGACTAGCATCCATATATTAACATGAAAATCTTGAGCTGTATTTCCTCAGTTAATGCTAAACCACATGGATAATTAGCATCTTACATCATTAATAGGCCTCATAAAAGATGTTTATTTGCTGCTTTCCTGGAGCCGAATTATAAGGTGAACAACCCAAATTGAAAGGGTTCAGCGTACAAATCCTTTGAGGTGGTAACAAGCTATTGCTGAGGCATCTTCAAGAACATTTTGTTATGAAATAAGACGCGAAACTAGTAATAAATATCAAGAGACATGGGACACTGGAATACTGGGAAAAGTCCTAATCAAAACATTGTCCTAAGAATTGTTTTGTTTTTTTATGAGTCTCATACACACCCAGAGTTGGCAGGCTTTACTGTCCTGATTAAAGATAAAGGAACAGGGACACTGAGTAAAGAAGAAACTTGCTCAGGATTTACTAGTCGTCAAGGAATAATCAAGAACTCTAATCATGGCCTTTTGAAGTCCTGTTCAGTATCCTTTTAAAAAGAAAATTGTGGAAAAATACATGTACCATACCATTTTAACCATTTTTAAGTTGTGTACAGTTAAGTACATTTACATTGTTTGCAACCAATTTCCAGAATTCTTTTAATCTTGCAAAGCTGAAATTCTGTGCTCATTAAACAACAATATCCCTTTCACTACTGCTACCAGTCCTTGGCAACCATCATTCTACTTTCTTTTTCTATAAATTTCACTATTGTACCTCGTACAAGTGGGATAATATAATATTGTCATTTTATGACTTACTTATTTCACTTAGCATAATGTCCTCAAGCTTTATCCATAGTGTAGTATCTGTCATAATTTCCTTCCTTTTTAAGGCTAAATGATATTCCACTGTATGTATATACCACATTTTGCTTATCCATATGGTAATGAGCACTTGGATTGTTTCTACTTCTTGGCTATTGTGAATAATGTTGCTATGAACTTGGGTGTACAAATAAATACCTCTTAAATACTCAGTTTTCAAATCTCTTGAATATATACCTAAAAGTAGAATTGTTGGATCATGTGGTTATTGTATTTAACATTTTTTGAGTGGACTGGGGTTGTGGCTCAGCAGTAGCGCACTTGCCTGGCATGTGTGAGGCACTGGGTTCAATTCTCAGCACCACATATGAATAAATAAAATAAAGGTCTATCAACAACTAAAAAAATTTTTTTGAGGAACTGTCATGCTGTTTTTCACAATGGTTGTACCATTTTACATTCCCACCAACTGTGCACAAAGGTTCCAATTTCTCCACATCCTTAAAACATCTGTCATATTTTGGTGCGTGGATCTTTTGCTTTTGTTTTTACAGTAGCCATTCTAATCAGCATAAGGTGGTATCTCACTGTGGTTTTGAGATGCCAAGATACTAAGTAACCCCGGGTAACTTCACCAATAATTTATAATATTAAGCTCTTACTAGGGCTGCGGTTGTGGCTCAGTGGTAGTGTGCTTGCCTAGCATGTGTGAGGCACTGGGTTCGATTCTCAGCAATGCATATATATTAATGAATAAAATAAAGATATTGTGTCCATTTTTTTAAAAAGATCCTACTAGATTTTTAAAAATTTTTTTCAGTTGTTGATAGACCTTTATTTATTTTTATGCGGTGCTGAGAATTAAACCCAGTGTCTCACACATGCCAGGCAAGTACGCTACCACTGAGCCACAACCCAGGCCCCCTACTATCATTAAAAAAAATATTTTTAGTTGTAGATGGACATAATACCTTTATTTTGCTTATTTAGTTTTTTATGTGATGCTGTGTCTCATGCATGCTAGGCAAGTGCTCTACCACTGAGCCATAACCCCAGCCCAGATTCTACCAGATTTAAGACACTGTATGAGACACATTTTTAATATATGGCCTCTGTTCTCAAGAATTTTTAAACTGAGAAATTTTTAAAAATATCTTTAGTTATAGATGGACCTAACTTTATTTTATTTATTTATTTTTATGTGGTGCTGAGGATGGAACCCAGTGCCTCACATGTGCTAGGCAAGCACTCTACCACCAAGCCACTAACCTGAGAAATTTTAAAAAACAGGAAAAGAAGAAAAAATTTTAAAAGGAATCTTAAAATTGCTTGGAAGAAAGGAAAATGCATTTAAAAATAAACAACAATGCAAAATAGCATAGGCTAAATGTTTATCCAATATTTATCCAATAAGTATTAAATGACAACAGAAAAGGGTAATATTATAATAGGCTAAGTTGATTATAAAAGGTTATAAAACCATAAATAAGGATGAAATTATATCTGGGCTGGGACTGTAGCTCAGATATAATTTCATTAAAATAAAGGCATTCTGTCCATCTACAACTACAAAAAAAATTTAAAAAAGAATGCAATTATATCATTTGCAAGAAAATGGATGGAATTGGAAAGCATTTTTAAGTGAAATATGCCAGATTCAGAAAGTCAAAGGTCATGTTTTCTCTCATAAAATTGAAAGCTGGAGAGAAAAAAAGGGGATCTCATGAAAATAGAAAGGAGATCAGTAAGATAAAGGAAGGGAGTCAGGGAGAGAAAGGAGGGGAGGGCAAGAGAAGGTTCTGGGGAATGAAACTGATCAAATTATGTTATGTGCATATACAAATATGCCACAATGAAACTCATTATTCTGTATAATTATTACACACCAATAAAAATATTTTTAAAAGGAAAAGGCTATATGGTATGTTGGCATACACCTGTAATCCCGAGGCTGAGGCAGGAGGATTGCAAGTTCAAAGCCAGCCTCAGCAAAAGTAAGGTGCTAAGCAACTCAGTGAGACCCTGTCTCTAAATAAAATACAAAATATGGCTGGGGATGTGGCTCAGTGGTTGAGTGCCCCTGAGTTCATTACCGAGTCCCCCCTTCCCAACAAAAAGGAAAACGCTATAAAGAGGAACTGGAATATAAAAACATTTTAAGAGGGAAGGCTTAAATTATCTGACAGGAGACAGGGGAAAGTTTCATTTTTGTTTTATTAATTCATAAGTCTTTCAACAAACATTTATTGAGCTCCTAATAAGTATTAGGCACTGTGCGTGGTGTTGATATTACAATGTCTTTCGAGAGCAAGGGGGAAAGATTAGCAATTAATAGTGAGAATCCAAAACATCTTTAAAAACAGTGACAATCCACAGTACTGAGTATGTACAAGGTACAATGAATCACTCCTTTGAGAGCCTGCTGATGTCAAGAAGAATGTTATTACCTTCTTTTATAGTGAATCATAAAGGGAATATGTAAAACACATTTCTTTCCTGACTGTGTTCACACTCTATTATTCCAAACAGAATATAGCTGGGAAATTTCCCATCCTCCCTTGGGAAGGAGGCTGTGCTCAAGAAGCTAAGTCTGTTGGCAAGTTAGTTATTAGTGCTCCTATCTCTCACCTCATATAGGTTTTGCTTTCACAAATATGTGCTAGGTGTTGGAAAAGCACAGAAAGTTGAGTAAGACACAGATCCTGCCCTCCATGACCTCAAAGACAGCTACCCATGATATGGTAAGGACTGTGATAGAGTAGTAGAGAGAAAACAAGAATGAAATCAAAGCCTTCTTCAAAAGTAACATCTAGCTGGATTTTAAAGGATGATAGGAGTTCATCAGATGGAAAAAGCAGGCAAAGACATTCTAGCCAGCGGAAATAATATGGAAAAAATTAAGGAGCACAGCATGTTCATGAAATATTAAGGGATACAGTGCAGCTAGAACTTAGCATCCGTGAATGGGGAACGGTAAGAAAGATAGGTAGTAAAATTGTAAGGGGAGCTGGACATAGAGAGAGACTTGGGCTAGCTATTATTCGGAAGGTAACAGAATTAATTGATTTTTAATCAGGAGAACAACACAATTAGATTTCTTTTTATTTAAAAAACTTTATGGGCTAAATGGAGGATGAACTGGAGTTACAAGATACCAAAGGAGGAGGTCAACTGGCTAACCAAATAATCTCAAGGACCTTTAGGTGGAATACCAGAGTTCAGGATCTCATATTTGGCCTCCAAAATCAGAAATCTGATTTTCATAATGCATGTAGTACAGAACACATACTTGAAGACTGACTCACAATAAAAAAATTCATAAGAGACTGTGGTATAAAATATAATCCTAATTTACTAATACACATTCATTCATTCACCAAGTACTTATAAAGAATCTACTTTGGGGGGATGTGGCCCAGTTATTAAGTGCCCTGGGTTCAAACCCTAATACCTACCAAAAAAAAAAAAATCTGCTTTGTGCTCAGCATAGTTCTATAAAGAACGAGAATGTAACTGTAATGATTAATTTTCTGTCCTCACAGAATTATGTTCTAATGTGAAATGCATTTTTCCAGTGACTAGAATATTTACGTTTGTTGTCTAAATCATTTCTTTCCCAGTATGAAGGTACCAAGAAATCTAAGTTGATAATCAAAACACTACTTGGGAATGATCAGAAAAAAGGAGGTTGATGTTATTAAGGTCTATTTAATTCAGGTCACAGGTAAAGCATAAGAAATGATCTATGCTCTAGAATAAGTGTACCTTTCTAATAACTAACTTAACAATGTTCTTTGGGTTCATAATTTCTCAATCCTGAACATGCTGGATGGAAAACATGGCCAAATCCTGAGTGTTTCCTCTCTTTCTGGATTCCAGGTGTATAGTTTTAATTTCAATACACACTTTCAAATATACTATAATACAATTGATTTTAATTATGATAGGTATTTCAGTCAATTTTACCAGGTTTGATTAAATAAAGGCCTCAACTTCAACTATTTCACTATAAGAATCATGCTATAATTCTGGACTATTAAATTTTCATTGATTAATTCAACAAATATTCTAAAGTATTTATTAATTTCCTATGATGAGCTAGGTCCTCTTCTAGATGCTGGGATTATTAGAGTGAACAAGACAGACTGTGTACCTATTTTCAAAGAATTTCTGTATAGTCTAGTAGTAATATAAGATTAAGAAAATCACAAGTAAATAGCAGATCAGTAAATTAAACAAACTGTGATAAGTGTTGTGAAGGGACAAAAGGAAAATACTACAGTATCCAAGAAAAATATGACAATCACTTAGATTAGGCTAGTGGTAGTGGAGACAGAGATAAATTGTTTGAATTTCAGATTTATTAATACTCGATAATGGATTGGAGGACAACGGTAAAGGAAAGGAAAGAGGACAAAGGTAAAGGAAAGGAAAGAATTGAGGGTAACTCCTGGGTTTCTAATACAAGCAACTGAGCAGAGAACATTGCCATTAACTGATGTGAGGAAAATTTAATGTGGGAAATAATAAAATTCTTTTTAAACCTCTGTAAGACAACCAAATTCAAAGTAGGCATTATGTGAGGCTAGAACTAGAGGAGAGGTCAGGATTGGAAATACAGATTTGGGAATTATTAACATAATGATGCTATGAAATATAGTATTTCCTGGGCAACTTTCTTAGAATTGATGATTCCTGAATCTCCTCAGTGACACATTTTTAAAGACAATTTTAGTCATTTTCACATATCACTAAATTTTTTTTTTAATATTTATTTATTTATTAGTTATTGGCGGACACAACATCTTTGTTTGTATGTGGTGCTGAGGATCGAACCCGGGCCGCACGCATGCCAGGCGAGTGCGCTACCGCTTGAGCCACATCCCCAGCCCACTAAATTTGATAATTAAGAATTTATTCCTATTAATCTATTTCTCAAAGGCTAACCCTATATAAGACTTCTTTAGGGGAAGACTCACTACACCTTCTGAAGTCTACTACATCAACCCAAATATAAATTTAATTTTGTAGTTACTAGTTGCTTTTCATTAATAAATAGTATGTCTTTTTTTTTTAAATACTTTTTAGTTGTCAACGGACCTTTTTTCTATTTATTTATTTATATGTGGTTATGAGAATCGAACCCAGTGCCTCACACATGCTAGTCAAGTGCTCTACCACTGAGCCACAACCCCAACCCTACTATGACTTTCTTTTCCTCACTAAAGCTAAATTTAAAAAATATATATATATATGTTTTTTAGTTGTAACTGGACACAATACCTTTATTTTATTTATTTAGATGTGGTGCTGAGGATCGAACCCAGAGCCTTGCACATGCTAGGCAAGTGCTCTACCGCTGAGTCCCAGACCCAGCCCTAAAGCTAACTTTTTAAGACCCCTATGTAATGAAGTACTCAAAAAAGGTTGGATACGTCTGGATTACTATGTGTATTAGAGTTTCTATATTAATTATTTTTTCTGTAAGCTAAGTATTACCAAGTGAAAAGTGTACTAGACTAAGAATCATGAGATCTGGGTACTAGTTCAAGTACTGTCACTATTGTTTTAAGTCAAAGTCTCTATAGGCCTGCTATTTTGTAGGTCAAATGAAGAGACTATGGAATATTTTAAAGCCAATAAAATATTTGCTTTAAACATAATTTAGCATTCAATTGAAGTATTATCATCTTTAGCTTACTATTAGGTAGTTGAAGATCTGGGGTGGTGCTAAACATAAAGAATGATCCAGAGTGAAGATCCCTGTAGGCTGTTTCCAGATTTATCACTATTTTTTGTGGACTCCATATTTTGGCTTCTGTAACTATAAAACAGGAAAATCAAAATGATTTCCTTCCCAGGTATGAGATGAAAATTAATAAACATCATATGCTTTGTAAAATTCGTACATGAAAGAAGTTATGAAAATAAAAGTGATTATTTGTGATAATGCTAAGTAGAATGTAGCTCTTAGAAAACCTGAAAAAAAACTTAGCTATCATAGCTTTGTGACAATGGCCAGCTCACTAGGGAATCTTGACTTTTCCTGGAACATAAACTACTACCTTGGAAGAAGTGATATCGCTGAAGGAAGACTTCTTTCAAGTAGCCAGTTCAAGGAGGTTATAGCTGGTACCATGCTGTAAAGAAAAAGAGATACTTTCACAAATTGATCAAGACTCTTTGCTAAGTATACCAGCATTTTCCAAATAGGGAGTAGAAGTAAAATAAGGCCTCATTAGGACTCCCTTAGTGTGTTTTTGTTAATGTGAAATAACTTTGCTAATGTGAACTGAGTGAAGTAAGGCTACATTCCTTGAGTTCCTTTTCTCCATCTTTATCCCTTCTCAGTTCTCCCTTTGCATTTTCCACTTGATTTGTTTTTCCCGTCTCTGTCTTCATTTTCCTAGAACAGACTTTTCAAGAACTTAGTACACAGTGTCCTCGTTTCCTCTTCAAGGCCTCCCCATTCAAAGTTATTCGGGGATTGTCAGGTCTCAAATGTTTGTTTTATTCCAAAGACCCAGGAAGAGATAAAAGGCATATGCCAGTGCTTCTCAACCAGAGATGACTTTGTCCTTCAGGGGACACTTGGCAATGTGTGGAGGTATTTTTTGGTTGTTATTAGTAGAGGGAGATCCTATTAGAATCCATGAATAGAAGCCACAGATGCAGCCAAATGTCCTACAGTGCATAGACCATGACCCCATAATACAGAATTGTTGGTCCAAAATGTCAATAGCACTGCTGTTGAGAAACTGTGATATGTAAAGATATCAGTAGCTGAAGATGACAACTGAGATTTAGTGGCAGCAATTTAGGATCCTTAGGAATTCATATTCTTAAAGTGATAAAGGGACAGTCACCAGTATCAGATTGTCTGGACTTGGATTCCCAGATATCCTGTTTTGCTGACTGTATATGACTTTAAACTAATTATTCAATGCAACAAAAGTAGTTTCCTAATCTGAAAAAAGAGTTAGTAAAATATCCATCTCACTAAATTAGTAGGTCCTTGGAGGCAAGAACCAGCTATGCTTAGAGAGAAGTATACAGTGAGGAGTGCTAAATATTTATACTAAATATTTGATTATCAAACACCAGTTGTTTTGAAACTAAAGCAGAGATCATATATTACATAATATGGAACATAATGAGGAAAAAATCAGCCCGATAGTGGGGTTGGGGGGTAGGCTGGCACCATCACCTAGCATATGCTGACCTGTTGAGTTAAATAATTTCACAGGACACCAACATCTGACAAGGCTACTCTATGATCACAATGAATCCAAACAAATCAAAACAAAACAAAAAAAATCCCACTCTGTAATCATATTTGAATACAAACAAAAAAGCCTTGTTTCAGCCACAAAAAATGACTAAATATTCCCTTATCATCTGTCATATGAAGGAGAATTGCTTCTTCACCAATCAGAGCTTTAGTCTCACCCGGATCTTCTCCTTTTATGGAAGAATCATTAAAATACCCAGTCACAGAATTACACCCACCTTCTGATAAACATCTGATTCGGAGAGAAGCCTAGCCTCCTGAACTCTCCCACAAATTATCTGAGAAGCCCAAACTGTAAATCCTTTCTAACACTGTCCCTGAGATGTCCTGCTGTTTCCTACAGGTGCCTCCCTCCTTGCAAGGAGTCAATAAACCCAATTTGTCCAGCCCCAGAGGAGTTCTGGGTGATCTGGAGAGCACCGACAGTAGTGAGATCGCCCTAAATGTTAGTTAACTATTATGCCCCAAAGGGAACTGCAGGTGCACCCTGTGCAGTCAAGCGGCGACTTCATAAACAAGTACAGTTCTGCGCCACCGAACGAAGTTCTGTCCAGGACCGACGAGACACACGGTGGTGGTCCCACAGGGACATTGTAGCCCATTTCGTTGTGTGATGATGTTCCACGACGAGGAAATTGCCGAATCACACACTTCTCCACATGTATCTGTCATTAAGCGAGGCATGGCTGTTTTGAGGCTTCCGGAGCCTCTCTCGCCGGTCCGTTTCTCCTCAGGGAACGCCTTCTTTCCTCACTCCACCTCTGGAGAGGCAGGGGGAGAAGGCTTTCGGTTTCCTGTCTTCCAAGTAAAAAGTTAATACGTTAAATGTCTCACGAAGTAAAACCTTCTAGTGAGGCGCGCGTCTCCAGTTCCGACTTAGAATTCCTCAAATACTAGAATACCTCAGGGACAGGGGGACACAGCACGACGGGTTCATATTACTGTCTCACCTACCTGCCTATCTCAGGAGAAATGGCCCCCAATTCACTCTACAAGCAGACTAGCATAGCTCTACGAGCAATACCGAACTCTCCGAAAGGCTCAGGCAATAGTCACAACAAGAAACCGAATCTCTAGGCTGGGATCACTCAGACTCCGCGCACCGATTGCAGGGCGGCTGCCTCTTCCAGGAGAACTACAAATCCCGGCATGCCCGCGCCGCAGCGTCCCCTGGTTACTCGCGCCACATGAAGCGCAATGGGTGGGCTCTTCCGCGCGCCTGCGCCTCGGCGGGCTCTGCGCAGGCGCACTTCCAACGTTTGGGAGGAGGGCGGGGTGTAGTTCCCTTTCGCTGATGCAAGAGCCTAGTGCGGTGCTGGGAGAGGTGTCGGTAGGAGCAGCGCTGCCGGCGAGGCCAGGGGCTGACCCGTCTGACTTCTCGTTCGTGCCGAGCCCACTCGAACCGCAGCCATGTCCGGGGACGAGGTGAGGGCCTGAGCCCGGTGCTAGGGCTAAGGACTAAGTCAGGAAGCCTTACCCACCCAGTGGGGGAAACCGGGCCTGCGGCCTAGCGGCCGGCCGCCGCCATGTGGGGAACCCGGGCCTAGGCAGCCCGGAGCGGTGGAGCCGGCGAGAAATTCTGGATCCGCATGCTTGGCCGCTCCCGGCTCTCCTCAGAGCTACAGCGCCGGGGCCGGCTTCTTCCTGGGGTCCGCGTTCCGGGAGTGGAGAGCACGCGTTGGGGCGCCGGTCCTGAAGGGACTGATGCCCCGACTGAACGAGATTGGGGCTGGCGACTCCTGCACTCGTTTCCGCTGGACACTGATCAGCTCGCCTCTCTGGGCGCCCCGAGGAGCCTCCCTCGGTTCCGGTGGAACACTCTAGTTAAAAAGTTTGTAGTCTAGTTTTTCCAGGCAGGTATCCTGCCCTTGTTTTCCTCTCGAGCATTATTCTTAAAAAGACGAGGGGGTAAGGAAGTTAGGACTCGAGGAAAAGACCCTTCGGCTTCAAAAAGTGAGCAGCCTTCTCGGAAAGTTTCCGGGCGGGTGTCCCCGAGCTTCCTTTAACAGGGCTCACAGCGACCTGAGCGAGAAGTCCAGGCTGCGAAGCTGACTGAGCCCCTTTCTCCAGTCGTGCTTGGATCTCAAATCCCCACCCCACCCCCGCTATTTATGCTAGTTCATGTAAAATCAAACGACTTAAAATGTAATTGGTGTTAAAAGAGCTCTCACTCGGTATTGCTGAACACAGGAGGTAGAGTGCCCCCACCAAAACTACACCCCATGTCAAAAAAAAAAAAAAAAGTATGAAGAATTTGTAGTTTTTTCGGTCTAGAGGGCCTTGGAAGGGATGATGAGGAAGAATTCGAGGTTCTCTAAACTAGTATTGGCTTTTGAGTAGACCCTGAACGATGCTTAGAATTTTCTCCAGCAGTGGGAAGACTTGATTTATTATAGGATAAGACAAATAGCAAGTAAGAGTGCTTACACAGAGTGGAGTGTTCTCCAGTTTGGTTAGAGTTAAGCAATGAAGACTTGAAAAATAGGTAGTGGCTAGTTCATTGAGTACTTTCAAGTTAAGAAATTTGTAATTCTAGAGGGGACTTCGTTCTCATTTGGGTCTCAGGGTAATCCTGTAAAATTGGTCCTATTCTGCCCATTTTACAGACGAAAAACCGAGGTTCACAGTTGCATAATGTCTACTGATCAGATTCTCAGCGCCCCAGCCAGGAGTAGAATTCCAAAATGCTGCTTTCATCTAGGTGATAGGAATCAGGCTTAAAGAAACAGTCTGAAGGATTCAGGTAGATGGTTCTGGCTTGGAGGTCATGGTAAACATGGCTCTCATTTACTGTATTACTGAGAGGTAGTGTTTCACACTTATTTTATTTCTTCTGCTTTTTCAGATTTTCATAATGTTTAGCAACTGTAGTACTTATGTAGAGCAATGTGCTGTGGGGAATTCTGGGTATGGTTTCAGTGATAAAGTACTCATACTGTCATAAGGGATATAGCTGTAATGCAAAGTAGAAGAGATATAATAGTAAGATAGCTGTAATGAAAGGTAGAAATTGTCATAAGAAGATATAGGGCCATCAACATAATAATTTGGGAGTGCTGGCAGGATCATTTTTGTAATAGAATCAGGGTTTTTTAAAATATTTAATTTTTAGTTTTAGGTGGACACAACATCTTTATTTTTATTTTATGTGGTGCTGAGAATCAAACCCAGTGCCTCACGCATACTAGGCAAGCGCGCTACCAGTTGAGGCACATCCCCAGCCCAAGATCAGGTTTTTTGAAAGAAGGGGAATTTGAATACATAATTGAAGGATGAACGAGATTTTGTTCAGCATAGGTAGCAGAATCAGCATTCCAGCAGTGGACTTTGGAAGCTGATATAGTATATGCAGCTTGGCCCTTCCTAGACTTACCAGTACTACTTCATTTTATAGATAGGAGAGTAGGCCCAAGGAGGTTAACTTGCCTTAGGTCATGCACCAAGTTAGTGGGACTAGAACCTAGAACCTCTGTCAGGTGGAAGTTAACTGGTAAAGAGAGGTCTGAAGAATGGGGTGTAGGTTCTGGTTCATGTAGTGTTATTGACAAGATAATTATTAGAAAAGTCCTTTCTGACTGCTTTACAGACTTGTGAGGACCAAATGAAAACGTGCACTTGGAAATGACTTATAAACAATCAGTAACTTTCTATAGTTTCTTTTTACTTTAAATGGCTCATTGAAATATAATTGCCATAAATGGCAATGTTACTTTTTAAACCTTGTAATTAAGCCAAAAAGATCACCAAAACATGATCCTTTTTAACCTAGTGGAACTATGAAAAAGCAATAACCTAGAAATGTGTTACTTGATAAGGAAAAAAAAAATCCCCTAATTTGCAGGCACTCAGAATTTTTTACTTTTTTTTTTTTTTTGGTACCGGGGATTGAACCCAGGGGTACTTAACCAGTGAACCACATCCCCAGCCCTTTTTATTTTGAGACAGGAACTTGCTGAGTTGCTTAGGACCTCACTAAATTGCTGAGACTGGCTTTCAACTTGGAATCCTCCTGCCTCAGCCTCCCAGATTGCTGGGATTACAGGGGTGCACTGCCACGCCCAGCATAGAGTTTTTTATTTTTAAGCACTGTTAATGTCTTCTTAGACTTGCTTAATACTAGACACTAGTCACAAGGTGTCAGAACATTGAGTTTTCACAATATGGTAAGGTGTTTTTCTAAAAGAAGTTTTAAATTAAAAGAAAAAAATTTTCTGATTAAAAATAGAATGTGTGTTATGTAAATGAAGTTTATAAACCACAGAAGAATACAAGAAATAAAAATTTCCCAGAATCCTGTCACCTGGAGATGAAAAATGCTGTTAGCATTTCAGCCCTGAAAGGAATTTCAGATCAACACCTTTCTTTGCAAGTTCTTTTGAGAATATACATGCCTTCTGGGTGTAGTATGGACAAAAAAGTTGATTTCTTTGTAAGGTATGCTGGAGACAATTTGATGAAGCACTTCAGGCTGTAATCAGGGTAATTTTAGCTGGGATTCTCTTTTCTTGCCTTCTCCAACCCAACAAAGATAAGTTGAAAATGGAAATTTTATGCTTTTGAAGGCTTCATTGTAGACTTAGTAACTATTTGCTTCTCAAACCCAAACTAGCCTCATAAACAAAACCTCTGGAATGTAATCAATAATTTGAAAGTCAGATATAAAAGTCTTAAACCATGATCTTAGTCAAAACTGACATGGCCTTATGTTTTGGTGAGTCCCGCTTTGGTTGCTACTTCAGAATCCCTGGTTTCCTTATTTGTAAGCTACTTTGCAGGGTTGTGTGAATGAAATGAGGCATTGAGTATTTTAAGTACATAAGTATTAAGTATCCAGAGGTAGTAATTGAGATGTTAATTATTTCAGCATATGATTCCCAAATGTTTATTACCTTTGATAGGGCCATAGTCTGTTTACCTGTAGACCTAAATAAGAATTTTTTCCTGGGCTAAGAAGGCTGCTGGGAGGTTTCAGGATCCCTTCTATCTTTTGTCTGGCTTGCTGAATAATAATAATTAAAAGGCAGTTAATATTCCAGGGAACCTGAAGCATGAAAAAAAATTGCAATGAATGGATTATAAACTTTGCCAAAACCAGATTTATAGTGCCTGGAGTGCTGTCTGTCCTTTTGCCAAGTCTCCCTATTTCAAGAATGATGATGAACTGTACCTACCCCTGTACAGATTGCAGTATTCCATGTAGGGTGACCCAAAGCCCACTATAGGTCAATAGTGGGGGATTCCTTTTCCTGACTCATCTATCCTGGAAGGAATGCTTCTTTAAGTTTCTCAGTTAATGTTCTTCCAACTGACTGCATTTCAGAATTACTCATTTATACAGTTGGATTCAAGAGAATAATTTTGAAATGTTACTATAAAAAATTTCCATAATGCCTTATATATATTTCTCTACTAGATGAGGACAATAGCTACCCTACCTTATTATAGACTATAGCTTAGTTTCCTTAATGTGCTTGGGACATAAAAAAGAAAATTAAATTAATTATAATCAGTTTTGGGAAGTTTTGAGAGCTTCATGATACATCTGGCAAATTAGATCACCTAAGTTGAGGATGTTTCAGTGATAGGAATCAGATACCATGTTTTGTGAACTGTAAAGCATTATATAAATTATAATGTAAGGGCTTTATGTTTGCTTATTTGATGCTTGTAGTAACCTTGTCAGGTTTGGTTTTAGTTCAGCTTATCTCCATTTTACACATGAGGCATGAGGTGACACAGGTATGAGCCAGAGTCTGGATTTAAATCCAGGCAGTTGTGCTCCAGATCTGTTTCTGATCACTACACAATCTACAACACAGCAGATCAGTGGGCAAAGATTGGTAAGAAGCTCAGGGGAAAAAAATACTTGGATTTGAATCTAATTCTGTTTGACTTAAAGACTTTGCTCTTTCTGCTCTGTCAGGTGCCTACCCTGTATGTGTAAACTATTACCATCTAAAATAACTTTTCAGGTAATCAGTGCAGTCTACAAGTTAGAAATTACTTTTCTACTTACTGTATAGTGAACATTTAGATAAAAATAATATAAGCAAATTTTTCATATTCCACAAACAAAAAGCAGTATAAAAACTTCTAAGGAAATTTCTCAGAGATTTACTGATTTGCTGATGGATTTTCTTAAAATTTAAGGTTTGTCTGGACTTCAGAATAAATTTTTAAAAAAATCAAGATCTAGTCTCCACATATAGCCACTCCAGGTTATCAACCTTAAATAAGATGTTCTAAACTTTCCAAGGTATTGGTTTTCTCATTTATGAATGAGGGATGTCTAACCATAGCTTATTGCTAAAGTTCCTTCCCTTAATTCCATGATTCATTCAGGATGTCCAAATTTGCTTATGAAATTAAAAGTGAAGTTCCTTTATCTTATGATAGATACCTTACAGATTGAAGGCATGTGCACATGTTTCAGACACTCCCTCTCCCTGCACTCCATATTTAGTAGTACAAGGAAGGTTGGATGGACAGTTTTATTTTTTCCTATCTTATACCTTTAAGGGTTTGCCCTTTTTTTTGTTGTTTTTTTAAGAGTTTGCCTTTTGAGGATAAAGCATCATTAAGAAATAATCACTTGGTCTCTTTTTCTTCTTTATTGTTTTTTTAAACAGATGATTTTTGATCCTACAATGAGTAAGAAGAAAAAGAAGAAGAAGAAGCCCTTTATGTTAGATGAGGAAGGGGATGCCCAGACAGAAGAAACCCAGCCCTCTGAAACAAAAGAAGTGGAACCAGAACCAACTGAGGATAAAGATGTGGAAGCTGATGAAGAAGACAGTAGGAAAAAAGGTAAGTGGTTGATGTCAGA
Organism: Spermophilus citellus; assembly: GCF_964194105.1. Lineage (NCBI taxonomy): Eukaryota > Metazoa > Chordata > Mammalia > Rodentia > Sciuridae > Spermophilus > Spermophilus citellus. Next base: position 24,124,562 of record NC_138185.1, read on the forward strand.
GTCACTATTGTGCTGGGAGCCCAGGTTCCTTTTATGGCTTAGATTTTGTGTATGTAGTGACCTCCTAGCCTGATAAGGCTTTTCCATTAAAGTTAAGGCCATTAGCAGTCTGTTCATTGAGCCTTACCAGATACATGATGGGTTTGTTGTAGGAAATTCCCACTGAATTCACAAGTGCAAAAATGATGACACTTCATCCTTCTGGAGCTGGTTTTCCAGATTTAATGGGATTGTATTTGAGTATGAGCAGAAAGGAATAGAATCAAGGATAGGTGTTTTTTGAATTTTTTTTTAATAATTTTTTTTTTCAGTTGTAGATGGACACAGTAACTTTACTTATAATTTATATGTGGTGCTGAGTATCAAACCCAGTGCCTCACACATGCAAGGCGACTGCTCTACCATGGAGCCACAACCCCAGCCCCCCATAGGCAGTTTTTGTATTAGCAAATCTGAAAATGCATATAAAATATTAATTAGTCTGAAATGTTTGGGGTTAAGTACTAGCTTTATTTTTTCACTCATGTTAGTACTCTAACATAGAAACAATTTGACTATTAGAAATAAATGATTCAGTAAATATAGTTTGTATCAAATATAAGATTGCTGGAGTAGAGGGAACTGATAATCATTGAGCAAATACCTTGTGCTGTCTTGTACATGTTTGAAACCAACTTTAGAAAGTAAATCATTTCTGTTTTAATAAGATAAAATGAATTCATAAATAGTTCCTTGAAAAACTTTGTAGTAGAGGGATGCTAAATATACAAAATGGCAGAGCAAATAGAAAACTTTCTGAACAGAACCTATTCTTGCTCATTAACAATAGTTTCATCAATATTCATATTTGTTGTACAGCCTTATTTTAATTAAATGTGAAGTAATTTATATAAGACTTTTCGATGATTGATTAGTTCAATAAAATGTTGAGGTAGGCACTGGGATTTAGTTGAACAAGGTTTATCCTCTTAGTATCTAGAAGGGAGACAGGTAAAGCAAGCTTGTAGTAATTATCTCAGTATGCCCAAGTATCCTGAGAATACCTAACCCAGTTACAGGCTTAGAGAAGACTTCTTGGTAGAAGTAGCTCCTAATCAAGGTGGTGAGATGGAACAAATTGCTATATGAGAGGGCTCATGGGAATGCTTGAAGGTGAGACTACACATACATTGCACTAGGAATTGGAAGAAGTTCTGTAGGCCTGAAGCAGGGGTTGAGGTGTGGAAGGTGGGATACAGGGCTAGGTAGAAGTGAAGAAATAAAGGTGAAGGGTCTTAGAAGTTGTGTGAGAGCTGTGACTTTGTTTTGGAAACAAGAATGATATGGTCAGAGATTACTAAATAAATATTCTTAAAATGTCCCCTAACCAGATACTTTGCTGGAAAGCTTGGAGTTGACCTGTCATTGTGCTTTTTAGTACCATAACCTTTACTTTTGTGGAAGGTCTACTGTACTAATTAATCTATCTGTGATCTCTCTTTTCTGGTGACTTAGTTAATAGTTGGAATGTGTAACTCTTAATTTGATGCTTTGCCTTCTGCTAGCTGTTAATAATTGATAATCCTCAATCTGTCTTTTATAGATGCTTCCGATGATCTAGATGATTTGAACTTCTTTAATCAAAAGAAAAAGAAGAAAAAAACAAAAAAGATATTTGATATTGATGAAGCTGAAGAAGGTGTAAAGGTAGTATTGCTTTCTTGTTGAAGGTAAAATTTGACCTCTTGAAAGGTTGCTAAATGGCTGTTTCTCACCCATTGTCTTATCTCTTAGCAGCTTTGCTTTATAGTTGTTAAGCACTTAATCACCACTGTTAAGGTCATTTTCTTGTATCTCTGACTTTTTTGGGGGGGGTGGGGGGGTACTGGGGATTTTAACCCAGGGGCACTTGACCACTGTGCTATATTCCCAGGCTGTTTTTTTTTTTTTTTTTTAACTTTGAGACAGGCTCTCACTAAGTTCCTTAGAGCTGTGCTAAGTTGCTGAGCAGTCCTCGAACTGCCTCAACCTTCCAAGTTACTAGAATTACAGGTGTACACCACTGTACCTGGCATGACTACATATTTTAAAGATTATTATTCTAGGAATGTAAATTTAGGTCTTAATATTATATTGTGTACCATTGAGATTATCATGAAGTGTCCCTGTCTTTAACCATACTGAGATTGTTTGGATGAAGAGAGATTTATCTAAGTGAGAAATCTTATGGAGCACATATTCCTGTGGGTTTTTTTTTAAACTTTTGGTAGCAGTAAAGAATAGTTCCCAGTCTTAGTGTTTAGTAGTTGTTGATAGTGTATCCTGTAGGAAAACCAGAACATTCAGGCTACTTCTGTGGAATTCTTTGATTTTGTAGGGACTTGAGACCTCATGATTGTCTTGCCACTACTGAATTGGTTTCTAGTTCAAATACATGAAAAATTTTTTGAACAGGAATCAGATACATAAGTGGGTAGGTAGGTGAATAAAAGGGTGGATAAATGAGGAAAGAACTGAAAGTCTGTTCTTTCCCTCCCTAGAACTACTACTTTAAAGAACTTTTAGAGAAATCACTTTAGCAGAGCCCACACATCTATTTTATACACCCCAGCATATAGCAGTTTTAATGTGTGTGTGTATGTGTGTGTGTATTCACAGAGAGAAGAGTAAAAACACGTATGCACATAAAGACACACCAAGAATCCCATTTTGTGCCTTCTACTGAAACTTTTCTTTAGTAAATAGTTAATTTGCTCAAATATAAGAAAATAATTTCACATGTATCGGATATTTCTATCATAATCCATTGAGTTTTGGAAATAATGTCTTAATTTTGATGGCTGTTAATTAAGCAAATGCATATTAGTCTTTACAGTGAATCAGGCATTGTTGGTAATAAGTTTTTTCTATTTTCAGATTCATTTTAGTTCAGGGATAATTTAGAATCCTTTAGAACAAGATGATTTTTACCTGGATTTGACTTTTTATCTCCCTGTTTGGAGAGTCTCATTTCCTCCTATTACTGCAGGGGAATTGAGAAAGAGAAATGCTTCTATTGTACTGAACAAATTGGGTTTTAATATCCTGATAACAAGATGAAACATCAGAGATGTGCCACAGAAATTAACAAAGTTTTGTTAGTTGATTCTTTTTTTTTTCTCTCATGTTCTGTATGGATTATATTTTGTTATTCACATCAATAATGTGTCCAACTTTAATAAAAACTGGGTCATTACAGATGGAAGGACAAAACACTTCATAGGCTGTTAAAGCAGTTTATTTGAGTCATGAAATGCCCTTGGGACATGAGTGGGCATATTTGTTACTTCTAGTAGCTTTTGTCCTCAAGAGTCACTAATAAGCTCCACTTGTAAGTGCTTGGATACATTTTTTTCTCTGTTATTGAAGTCATAACCTTAGGAAGATGTTACAGGTATCCTGGTCATGAAGCAAGAAAGGCATGGATAGTGATCTTGAAGCTGAAATGTTTTTGAGGTCATGGGTTATGCTCCCACCTGAATTTTCTGACCATTCCAGGACTTTTGAACCACCTGAAAAACAATTTTTGCTTGTGTCTGCCTCTTACTGTTTCTTGGCCTTAGTTTAGAGGTAGATCTAATTATTAGGATTAAGTCAATAGGAGCATAGGACTAAAAGCTATCCAGTATGTGCTAATTTATATTCAAATTTCTACATTTCTCATTTACTGTCATCTTAGAGACTAGATCAATATCTAGTTTCCTGTTTTAATATACCTAGCTAATACAATGGGTTGATTAGTGACAGTGTGTGACACCAGATTACAGAACTGGATTTGGGATCCCAAGTCTGAATTTTGTTTACTCATCTCTTCCAACTTTTCTGCTGATAAGGTTTCTGAAATTACCATAGCATTGTCATAGTAGTTCAGAGTATAGGTACACAAAAAATAGAATTGTGGCTAATGTTGACAGTATACTTGGAATAAGAGTTGGGTAAGCTGGTGAGAAGAGGAAGTAATTAAAAGGCTGGAGACTGAGGTAGGCCCTTTTTTTTCTTCTGAGGTGTTTATGATTCATCTCTAACATGCCCTATTTAACATCCATACCTATAGCAACTAATCTTGGTCAAGCTGTACCTTGTCTGCATCCATTCATCATATGATCCTAATTCCCTGTGTGGGGGGTCTATCTTTCCCTCTTTCATGATGTCATCTATAGAAATGCTGATAAGGATTTCACCAGCCTGTTGCCAAGCTGAAGTGGTGTAATAAAAGAGATATTTGTCTTTTTGGCTCCTGGCATACAACTCCTAAAACTGTTAGCAGTCTTCAAAATGATAAATATCTTTCGTATGCTAATGAGAAGACTGTTGACTAGGTGGCCCCTAGATAGCTTGAGATAGGGGCTGGTCATCAGGCAGATCAAGCCATGATTAGAGGATTGGAACTTTCCTTGACCCCTGCCACTTCTGAGGATGGAAGGTCTAGAGATTGAGTTCTTTTGGCTTGCCAGTGGCCATTGATTTAGTAAATCACACATTGTTAATGAAAAACTAAGTAATGGAGAGAGAACTTCCAGGTTGGTGACCTCATTAAAGTGCTGGGAGGGTGGCATGCCTAGAGACATGCCTTCCTTGACACTTGCCATGTTCCCATCTCCCCACATTTTGTCCCTATGGATTGCTTCCCTTTGGCTTTTTTTTTTTTTTTTTAGTTGTATCCCTTGTAATAAAACTGGTAAATAAAGCATTTTTTGAGTTCTGTGAGTCATTTTAGCAAATGATTGAATTTAGGGAGGGCATTGTGGGAACCTCTGAATTTGTAGACAAGTCAGTGTGGGTAACTTTGGGAACCTGATACTTGTTACTAGCATCTGGAGTGAGAATCAATAAACTATGAAACTGAGCCTTTAAATCTTTGGAGTCTGACAGTAACTCCAGATAGTATCAAAATTTAATTGGAGGATGTCTAGTTGATATTAGAGAATTGTTGTGGAAAAACATCACGTATTTGGTTTCAGCAGGAGAGTTACCCACTAACTGCATCATATTCAGTCAGAAACTTATTTAAAATACTCCTCAGTCCTTTTCCACTAAAGATTGTCAGAAGATTAAAGAATTTTCTTTAATCTTTTATCAGAACCAGATGGTTCTGATAGTAGCCTGTTTTGGAAACATGAATAATAAGATCCCAAGCCTGAAGAATAAAAAAGAGGAAGGAAAAGATCCCACAAAAGTATTTTGAGAAATTTATGGTTTTAATGATAATCCCTGAGCCAGTTTTTCCCACTTGTGAGAGGTATTTCTTATCTGTAACTTTAGCTTTGAATATTTGATTGTTTTTGCTCTAAAATGATGGTAGGCCACTGTCTTTTTAATTAAAAACTATTGCCCTAGTATCAAAATTGAGACTTTTCTCAATTTCTTAGGATCTCAAGATTGAAAGTGATGTTCAAGAGCCAGCTGAACCAGAGGATGATCTTGATATTATGCTTGGCAATAAAAAGAAGAAAAAGAAGAATGTCAAGTTCCCAGATGAGGATGAAATATTAGAGAAAGATGAAGGTAATATTGGGGACTCAACATGTTCTCTTCCAGGCTTGACGCTTGGCTCTTCATCTCCTTGATTGGGGCTAGGGGACTTCTTTTAAAGTTCAGTTTTATCAGTTTTTAAATACTATAGAGTTTTTAGAGAACTTTTCATATAGTCATCAGATGGGTTTTTATGGATGTGGAAGTTTCTTAAATGTTTGCAAAGTTAAACTCTTTTCTTTCTAATTATTTATAGCTAGCAATTATTTCGTTGTATTTGTTAAGTCAAGAAACATTTCACCATGTGTTAACATTAATATATATATTAAGAGTCTTATGCATTTCATAACATCCTTGCCTTTAAGGGAAAGGGGATTGTTTGTGATCCTTGGTCTCTTTATGCTTACGGCTGTCATGAATGCCTTAGTGAAAGGGACCACAAATGTCTTTGAAGCCCCCTCCCCCTCTGTTGGTATAATAGAATCCACCCCCATTCTTAACAATCTTTGTTATCTGTAGCTGTAGAAGATGAAGATAGCAAAAAAGACGATGGGATCTCATTCAGTAACCAGACAGGTCCTGCTTGGGCAGGCTCAGAAAGAGACTACACCTATGAGGAGGTAAGACAAATTCTCTTACAAGAAGGGGCTAAGCTGTTCACTAGAATTTAAAAACAAGATAGCCGGTCACAGTGGTGCACACCTATAATGCCAGTAACTTGGGAAGCTGAGGCAGGAAGATCACAAGTTCGAGTCCACACAGAAACTTATTTAAAATACTTATTTTAAATAATTTGCAAATGAAAAAGATACTATCTCAAAAATAAAAGTAAGAAGTGCTGAGGATGTGGTTTAGTGGTAGAGTGCCCAGATTCAATCCACCAAACCGTGCACACAAAGAAAAACAAGGTAAATGTTCCTCGAATTGGAAGGGCCCTTGAGATACAGGTTGATGGTAAAACAGAGGCAGAGAGGTCACAGCCAGTTCATAGCATTTTCTGATGCCTACCTGTGGGCAGCCTGCCTAGAATGTGATAGTCATTGTAATACTCACTATTCCCATCTGTGTTCAGGGACTTCTGAGGTATGGAGCCTGGGGATTAGAGTGGCATTGGTGACAGAATGACTAATTTGGAACCAGGGTAATCTGGAGTTGCTTGAATCTTCCACAGATCATATACTTTTCTTTAAACATAGCAGAATTAGTTGTGTGCGTTTACTGTGGACAAGAAAGAATCACTATCTTTAATGGAATCACTCACCATCTGTAGTGGGACATATAGATCCTGGTTGGTGATGTGTTCCTCCCTTCAGGGAGCTTCTAGAACATGTAGTGATGTTTGTGTATATTTAGTAAAAAGTAAAATACATCCATCTGTGACAATGTGGATGAACTTGGAGGAAATTATGCTCACTGAAATAGGTCAGATATAGAAAGATACATACTGCATGATCTCCCTTATATATGAAATTTTTAAAAAATCAAACTCATAGAAATAATAGAAAGGTGGTTGGCAGGGTTGGAGGATGGGTGAAATGGAGAGGTGTTGGCAAAGGGGTAAATACCTTTAATTATAATAATGTCTAGAGATCTAATGTATAGCATGATGACTTTAGTTAATCATATTGTGATGTTAACTTGATTTTGCTAAGAATAGGTTCTAAGTGTTCTTACGTGGGTGAGTGGGAAGAGGAAAGGTAAATGAGATGATGGATATTTTAACTAACTTGACTAGGGTAATCATTTTACAATATATATATATATATATATCAAATCATCACATTGTATACCATAAGTATGTACAGTTTTATTTATCAGTTATACCTCAATAAACAAAGGGTGCACACACAAGAAAAGTAAAGAAATATGCTCCATTAAAGCAGTGACTCAAATGTGAACTTTATACCCCTGCTATTACTAAGAATGTGCTTGAATACCATTTTATCCCTATAGCTACTGAATCGAGTGTTCAACATCATGAGGGAAAAGAATCCAGATATGGTTGCTGGAGAAAAAAGAAAATTTGTTATGAAACCTCCACAGGTTGTCCGAGTAGGAACCAAGAAAACTTCTTTTGTCAACTTTACAGATATCTGTAAACTGTAAGTTGGTTAATGGAGACCCTCCATCCAAATACCAGATTTTCAGTGAATTTTTCAGGATGTTAAATATCCTTATTTCGGGTTTTATTGCAGGTAAAAAATAAAATTCACAGGTGTAGGGATTAGGTTGAGGGGGATCACAATGTAGGTCTGTCAAGTTTCAAATCATAGGTTCCGGGCTCATTTTGTGGTGATGATAAAAGAAGTCAATTCATACTAGTCTATGAGAATGGGTCCTAAACAGATGGAATGATGAGTGAGGGGCCTGAATGTAGTTCTCAGACAGGAGTCTAGGGAGTTAAAAAGTCAGATGGGGCTGGGCCTATCAAGCCAATAGTGAGCTCTGAAAAGTGGCTCAATATGATATGCCTCTTCCTTGGATGGTCTTTGCCAGAATGAAATTTCTACTTTCTTATTACCATCACATTCTATGCCAGTGTCACAGGTGACATTTGGGCCTTGTTTTTCTCAGAGCTCCTCAGCAATGCCTTTCATTGTTCTTAACCTACATAAGAGAGATACATGCTTGCTGCAGTAAAAAGATAACCACTTGTTTTCATTACTTACAGGCATTACTTTTTAGATTTCTTTGTTAAAACAACAGTACTATATACTTATTAGAAAATAAAGACACCCTAAAGAAAATGAAAACTCATTCAAAGTTCACCATTGAGATGGATGACCACAGTTTAATGCACATATCTTTAAATATATTGGTATCATACTGATTTTTAACTTGGTTTTTCCAGTAGTTTTAAAACTTTGGCTTATGTCATTAAATAGCATGGATATTTTAATGGCAACCATTGGCAAATGCATTCCAGCAAGCTTTTAAGTACTTGTATTCCCACTAACAACATAGAAGTTCATCTGTTTTATTATATTTTCACCAACTCTCACCCATTACATTTTGGGAAAATATTCCCTTACGTGTCTGCTTATTAAAACACATTTAAATGATGCCAAGTGTATAGATTTAAAAAGTGAAAATAGTGAGTGGCATTGCTCTGCCTGTTATCTGTGTACTTTAGGAAAAAAAAGAGAAAGAGACCTATCTTGTTCTAAAAGCAGGGTGGTACACCATTGAATAAATATATCATATATACATTTATGATACAAATATTTCATATTGGTTTGTTTTTGTGCTATTGTGCTACCCTGACATGCCTACATGTATATATAGTTTCTTTTTAAAGAACAGCTTCAAACAAGAAACAGGAATTGGCATAACAAACATCTAAATAGCCATCACCTAGGTTTAGTATATTTTAATCTTTTGATACATTTGCTTCAGATTTTTTGCTTCTTTGTTGTTGTTGTAGATGGATACAATATCTTTATTTTTATGTGGTGCTGAGAATCAAACCCAGTGTCTCACACATGTGAGGTAGGTGCTCTACCACTGAGCTACAGCCCCAGCCCTTCTTTTTACTTCTTTAAAGAGAAGTTTTACAGCTGGGCATGGTGGAGCACACTTCTAATCCCTATGGCTCGGGAGGCTGAGACAGGAGGATTTCAAGTTCAGACCCAGCCTCAGCAACCATGAGGCGCTGAGCAACTCATGAGACCCTGTCTCTAATATAAAGTAGGGCTTTGGATGTGGCTCAGTGGTTGAGTGCCCTTGAGTTCAATCTTCAGTACCAATAAGTAAATAAACAAACAAATAAATAGTTTTACAATTAAGGCCTTTGTATCATTTTGGTTCCTTTCTTCTTCCTTCCAAGAGGAAGATACTATCCTCAAAAGTTCTTGTTCCTATCCATGTTTTTCTATATGTATGTGTTCATAAATAGCATATATAATAGTGTTATTATAAGTATTGAACTATTGAAAAAAAGTCTTATCATATAGTATATATTTTTATTTCAAAGTTTAAATGAATTATGTCCTGAAATTCAGCTAAAAGCTGAGTAATAACAAATTGAAATACTGAACAGGGTGGCTTTTTAGAAGTTTAGTCAGATTTCCATGAAAGCTACAGTTCATGTATTTGATTTTCTTTTTAGATTACATCGTCAGCCCAAACATCTCCTTGCATTTTTATTGGCAGAATTGGGTACAAGGTAAGAAACTGTATTCATATTTATGTACCACCAGACACTTTACAAGTTCTTAATGTGCCAGAAATAACATTTACCTGATATCCAGAACTTTTAGAGCAGTAGAAACTACTTCATTTCTATGGAAGAGCTTGGCTGGGGCTCAGTGGTAGTGCACTTGCCTAGCATGTGTGAGGCACTGGATTCAATTCTTAGCACCACATATAAATAAATAAATTAAATAAAGGTCTATCAACAACTTAAAAAAAAAAAAACAAAACAGGGTACAGAGTTGACTGGCTCATCTGATCAGGCCCACTGATGTACCAAACTGAAAGCACAAGTACTACCATGTTTAGACTTCCCTGTCACTAATTGGAACTCTCTCTTTTTTGTGGAGCACATATTAGATTTCAGAGGAACCCATTTTCTTGAGTCAGAACTTTTTTTCTAAATTGACAACAGGGTATTGGAGAAATAGTTTGTAAGGTAATGAGTAGCATAGGAGAAACCATTGAAGTAAGGATTTGAGTTCAGTAGCTACTTCAGGGATGTAGATAAACCCTACAAACCCTACAATCAGTTGTATTGATTGTTGGGTTCATCTATTGAAGGCACTGAGCCAGTCCATCCCCATTCAGAGAGGCCAGGATCTCATGGAGCCCAGGCCAATGAGTTTAATTACTATAAGTTCAGGAAGCCAAATGTCCCTTTAAAATAGATAATGTAGATTTCATTTATAATAATGATGACACACGTGGAGCACCTGTTGTGTGCAGTGCTTTTAATTACAATCTCAATCTTTACAATGTTTCTGTAAAGTAGAAAATAATACCAGTGCTCAGATTTGGAAACAGATTTAGTAAAATAGTGGTTCCTGTGGCTAGTTAGTGGCACAGTCAAGATGCAAAGTCGGATCTTACTTGTTTCTGGAGCTTGAGTTCTTCAAGGGCTTAATTGCCTGTGCCTTACTGTCAGCACAGAGATAAATAAGGTGTTTTGTGCTTTTACTCTCTAAAAAAATCACAAGTGGAGTTTGCAATACTTGCTGTGGGGTTAAGAACTAATTTATTGACCATGATAGATAAGCAAGCTCTGTTATAGAATTGTAGTTTTTAAATAAATTCAATACAATCATTGTTTATTTTTAAGCAGAAAAAAAAGTGTGACAGTGTTTTTTCTACTCAGAATAATTAGCATTTTTGTAGAAGTGAACTTGTGGTCATTGGGTTAAATATCTTAGGGTTTGAGAAAATACCATTTCTTTTAACAGTGCATGAAAAAAAATATCCCTACATTGGAGTCACCATAGCCTAGAAATTAAGGATTATAGTTCATGGAGGGTGATATTAAACCCTTAAAGAAGAATCACAGGAAATATTCTTGTAAAAGTCAGTTTTATGATAAGATGGAGAACAAATATAAACTTAACTCTTTAACTGAATTGTTGTTTTATTGATTTGTAATTTTGGGAGGGAGAAGGGTACCAGGGATTGAACTCAGGGGCACTCAACCATTGAGCCACTTCTCCATCCCTATTTTATTTAAGAGACAGGGTAGTGCCTTACTTTGGCTGAGGCTGGCTTTGAACTCTCTATCCTCCTGCCTCAGCCACCAGAGCCATTGGGCAAGAACTTTAAAATATCATTAAGTACTATTGACAGTTTGTGGCCTGCAATTTCAAGTATATTTTATTTATTTATTATTTTTATTTTTTGTGTAATGAGATCCCACTATGTTGTCCAGGTTGACCCTGGACTCAAGTGATCCTCATAACTCACCCTCCTGAATAATTGAGATTACAGGTAGATACCACCACATGCAACTTAGAATTTTTAAAAATACATATAATCCTTTTCATATTTTTATATTTATAGCTCACATTGCTTTGCATGTGCTGTGCATTCAGTAAAAGTTTGTTTTCCTTTATTTGATGAATGGGCTCATGAATGCAATTAATAATTCAGTTATTAATTAAAATTAGTTATGAATCTGATTGTTGTCCCTGCAGAAGTAATTGGTTAAAATTAGATTTAATGTTAGGGAAGATAGGTAGGTCATCAGGCTTTGATGACTTGATTAAAAATAAAATTTAAGGGCTGGGGTTGTGGCTCAGAGGTAGAACACTCACCTACCACGTGTGAGGCACTGGGTTTGATCCTCAGCACCACATAAACGTGTGTGTGTGTGTGTGTGTGTGTGTGTTGCTGGGGATCAAACCCAGGACCTTGCACATGACAGGCAGGCAGGTGCTAAATCAACTGAGTTACATCCCTGAATATATTTTAAATTGATGAAATATAAAGATGTTAGAATTTGATTCTTTGAGGGAAAAATAAAAATAATAAAGCTATTTTTGTTTTTCATAGTGGATCTATAGATGGAAATAACCAACTTGTAATCAAAGGAAGATTCCAACAGAAACAAATAGAAAATGTCTTGAGAAGATATATAAGTAAGTGTGTAACTTAATTTTATTACATCACTCTAAACTTCTCATCAGGCTGCTGTGTTTTGGGAGAGCCTTTTGTTTGTAATGAGCCTGGAAAAGCAGTCTTTTAAAAGACCAGCAGGGAAATGATTGTAAAGAGAAAGTTGGACAGGGGCACAAGGGAAAAGGACTTGAATTTCCTAAGGCCCAGCTGATTGAGCCTGCTGGTTGATTCTGGACCTGAAGGTGAAATCTGTCTACGATTCAGGCTAGGCCTGGCCTGCTTTTGTGACCTTACTAATCACTTATAATTGCTATGGCATGCCTGTTTCCATGTAGGAAGGTATGGGGTCTGTAATGTAGACAGAAGCAAGAAGAGGCAGCTTCATCCTTTTTTGCTCCAGGATGAAGAATTTAGATTTTTATTTATTTATTTATTTATTTAAAGAATCCCCCCGTCGCCCAACCCATGTTTTAGTGCCAGGACATTACAGAAGACAACTTGTGTTTTCTGATTGCTGCCCCAATAGCTGAAATTCAGTTAAGCTTCCCTGTCTGGGTGCACAATTAAATTGCAGTCTAGGCTTATTGAGTCCAACGTAGATATAATGTAAATGCAGAGGAGAGCAACCTCTGTTTCAGGGTGGCTACCAGTAATGCTATGTGTTGCTTTTCCTGCAGAGGAATATGTCACATGCCACACATGCCGATCACCGGACACCATCCTGCAGAAGGACACCCGGCTCTATTTCTTACAGTGTGAAACCTGTCATTCTCGATGCTCTGTTGCCAGTATCAAAACCGGCTTCCAGGCTGTCACGGGCAAGCGAGCACAGCTCCGTGCCAAAGCTAACTAATTTGCTAATCACCACTGATTTTGCAAAGTGTGTTGTGGAGATTTGGCTGGACAGGTTTACCATCAGAGTGGATATACCATTATATTAAAAACAAGATAGAAAAGCTGCCAAGTTCTTTGGTGAGTGGTTGGTTGATCTGAAATCCTTGCAGGATGCCGATGCTCAAGCTGTTGACATACTCATTGCCTACTTTAACAACTGTCAGACACGATGGGGTAAGGAGGTGCTTTTTTAAAATCGTTCATAGACTTCTGTAAAATGCAAGATAAATTAAAGTTATTATAACAGTGATTCTTTCAATTTGGTTTGTCCTTCAGTTTTCTCTTAAAAAAAACATTTTGTGCCTGGGCTCTGGTGAGCTCTCTGGATCTTTGTTCTGAGAAACTGGATGCTGGGAGGCACTTCATTCAGCTGGGAAGCCATTTTCCTTCTCAGCTTCTTTGGAGATACAAGGCTAACGTGACATGGCTTCCCATGAGAGGGTGGTTGGAGCATGAGATCTAGGACAAATACTGCTTATTTTCAATGTCCAGGGAATGACTGTAAAATTCAGTTCTTTTCTTTATGTGAGGGTTGTTGCTGCTACCTCACTGCCAGGTCCTCCTCCAACTTTACCACATGAGGGAAATATAAGGTGCTAAGTACCCTCCCTCAGAATTTTCTTCCTTTATGGCCTATAAATTTTGTCTTGTAACTGGCACATTAGTTGGGTATCTGTGTTGGCAAGGAAGTGGTGTGGTATATGCAGTAGAGAACTCTTCTGAGTCTAAATGGTGGTGCTAGAGGAAGCTTCTCCCCTCCATCCCTCATTTAGTGTTCTGGGTCTCAAAAAGGCCAACCACAAAAGCTTTTCTATTTTCTGTAATAAAGTAACTTTTAAATGGGACCATGAGAAACCAAGATATGCTGCTGCTGATGTGATGTTTCTGGGGTACCTCCAGTTCTGCCTCCTGAGGACTTAGCTCGAAGGGTTTCTCTGTTGATGCACAGGGAGAAGGCTATCTCATGGGTCTCTGCTGTGATCTTCCTTGCCCCAATCTGCTAAGGATAAGGCATACACAGTACTCAATTTCTTATTGCCAGGCTATTCCTACTAAGTGGCCAGGAGCAGTTACTTGACCCTGAGTGTCTCGACCATGCTGTATTGAATCACTGTGACCCCTAATTTAAAGTATAGGCCAAGTGTTGTCAAAGTACCTTGGCTGTGTAGTGGTAGAGGGAGGCCTCCCCTCCCTCAACCAAGTAGGTCCTGGGGGAACCACACACTGGTTGAGCTGTCATCACTGCCATGATGAACCCAACTATTGTTTATGATCCCATTTTCCTTTTTTTGTATCTATACCCACACAATTCCCAATGTTGGATATTACTACGTGAATAAAGCAAGGATCAGTGCCTCTTGTATAATTAGCGCTCCTTTGCTTTTGTGTGTATGTATGTGTGTTCATTTCTTTAGTGGGACCTCTTAAGGGAAGGTATGGGATGTTAGAGTTTGGTGACAGGTTCATAAACAGTAATGATTTAAACTTCTGTTTTTAAACCTCATTCTCAAAACAGATTCTCATGATTGATTCTGCCCCTTTAAGATATTCCAGTTGACATACTGTTTGGTTAAAATTGAATTGACTATATGCCAAAAATGATAGGTTGCCCTAGACTGCTCATACACAGTAGCATCAGCCTACTTCTACTTCTTAACACCCTGAGCTCAGTTGGAAGGAACCTTGCCATGAAATGAAGAAAACAAAGGCAATTGAGGGTTTGTTATCAAGAGCTATGTTTGAGACCAGACCATCATTTACAATTCAAATTATATTAAAAACAGTGTTAAGAACTGTTCCTAATTAGGCAGACCAAAAAAGGAAAAGGGGTTCCATGGTAAAAAACAGCTTGAGAATAAATAGGTTTCATAATTTCCTAAGGAAACTTCAGTGTGCTGATACACATTTTTATCTGCATATAAACATGAAGTCATAGTTCTACTCTTTGAAAAATCCTGTTAATTCCATATCCTTCACCCCCACCTACAGAAAAGCTTAAAGCTTTGTAAGGGTATCCACCAGGTTCTCTTTACACTTCAGGTCCCAGCCTCCTGTGGACAAGATACTGCCCACCCACTGGCCCACCATGAAGTTAAGCTTTGAGAGCAAGCTTAACTTATATATACCCAGCGTTAAGAGAAGAACAGTACCAAAAAAGCTATAGATGGCTGGGGCTGGGGCCAGGGAGGGCCCAGTGGCAGAGCACTTGCCTAGCATGTGAGGTACTGGATTAGATCCTCAGCACCACAGAAAAATAAATCATTATTAAATACTTGAGTGTATTTCTTTAAAAGAAGTATAAGATATACAGACAGCCACTCTGCCTTCCCCTGCCAAATCTCTTGGAGGGTGAGTGTTCTGCAGAAAAAATGCTGGGCGAATAACCTGGAAGACATGCTACTAGGTAGCATCTGAGGCCCCTGCTCTGTACCTAGACTCTCTATCCAGCTCCCTTGCTCTGTCAGGGCTAAGATTTCACATTTGTGGAGAACATTTCAATTTTGTAACATATATATATATATATATATATGTATATATATATATTTTTTTTTTTTTTTGACTGTTGGGGGCCCTGTGCATGCTAGGCAAGCTCTTTACCAAAACTGAGCTATATCCCCAGCCCTGTAATTCATTTCTAGAAGTTAGGCTTTGTAGCAGTCCTACCACCTTACAACCTTTTAGTGTCCAGATCTTCTTTCCCAAGTTAGTACAGTCTTCATAATTTTTAAGACTGAATTATAGTCCATTTTATGCCATAGTTTATTAAATAAATACTTTAATGGTAGGTGCTTGCTAATTCTTTTTTTTTTTAATATAGTTTACTCTTAGATCATTTATTTTTCAGTTTACTTTTTTGTGTGTGGTGTTGGGGATTGAACCAAGGACCTTGTGCATGTGAGGCAAGCACTCTGCCAACTGAGCTATATGCCCAGTCTTGCTAATTCTTTTTTTTTTTTTTTAAATGTTTATTTTTTTTAGTTCTTGGCGGACACAACATCTTTGTTGGTATGTGGTGCTGAGGATCGAACCTGGGCCGCACGTATGCCAGGCGAGCGCGCTACCGCTTGAGCCACATCCCCAGCCCTTGCTAATTCTTAATAATGCTATAAGTATGTGTTTTGGAGAGTCCAGAATGGCAGTCCTCTTCAGCCATTGATTATATCTTGTATTCTCATCCTATAAAATGGGAAATGCCTATCTCTAAGTCACAAGTGAGACAGTATATGTAGAGTGCTTAACTAAACCTAGGCCTGCCTGGCACATATAACTACTTTCCTTCTTTGAACATTTTACTTAGGCTGAATTCCCAGGGTTGAATTTCAGGGTCAGAGAATGAGACTTAAGTGGCTGGTAGCACTTGTAACCATATCCCTTTTCCCAAAGGGTGGTACCAGTTGGCCCTGCCAAGTGTGTGCTTTTCACACTAAATCTTGGGGACTGTAGACACTGCTTCTGTTTTATGGTGAGAATGGGATTATTTGGCTTTCTGTTAAAGAAAGACTAATCTTGGGATGGTTGCCTGTCTCAGGGTTCCAAATGAACTCTCCACCCTTGGACACCAAACTCTTGCAAGGATTTGCAACAAAGGCTTAGTGCTTGCACATTAATGGATATATTCTTCAGAGAATAAAGGACCAAATACCCAATTTGGGCCTTTGTAACTGTCCTTTCAAATGTTCCTTGGATGATAACGTAAGATACTCCAGAAACTGTAAAACTCACTGCTCCTTCATTTAAAGTTGGCTTACTTTATGAATACATTTGAAGCCATTGGAGGACCAGCTGTTTTAAGGGAAAAATGGATATTCATATTAAATGACAACTTCTTTTGGTACCAAGGAGTGAACCTACATCCCTGGCCCTTTATATTTTTTGAGACAGGGTCTAAGTTGCTGAGGCTGGCTTTGAACTTGGTGATCCTCCTGCCTCGTCCTCCTCAGGTGACATGAGTTTAGATAATTATTCAACTTCCCAACCTATTACATGGGTTAAGTATCTCTATCCCTGGGGGACTGTTGTGAAGAGACATAATGTGATATATGTAAAGAACTTAGCAGAGCACCCAGGGAATGCTTACACACACACACACACACACACGCACTCTCTCTATCTCCCTCCCTCCCTCTCCTAAAAAGCCAAGGAGTATAATTAAGAAGCAGCTGTGGCTGTAGCTCAGTGGCAGAGCACTTGCCTAGTACCTGTGAGAAACTGGGTTTGATCCACAGCACCACATAAAATAAAGGTTTAAAAATAACACACAAAAGCAGATGTTGGACATATCAGATAACAGACTCCTGGAGGTTTTCATAACCAGGGGAGACTGAGCATTGTCCCAAGCCTGGCCTTCATCCTCCACCAAAACCTATAGCCAAGGCCTAGGTGGAAGCTATGCTATAGAACTGGTGACTAAAAATTTTCAATAAGAATTTCAGCAGCCTGACAAACTTTGAGAAACATGTAAAGATGGAAGGAAAGAACCCAGACCACCCACTTTCTGATGATGGACCTGGGTTTCCTGAGCTGGGGAAGGTCTCTAGAGGAGGAAAAATGCAGAAGAGCAATGGGTTGGTCTGAGACTCAGAGTGATGATCCTTGAGCAGCAGCTTAAAGTGAGCAGACATTTCCCAGGTAAGGCATGTCTCTGGTGCCGCCCTCTGCTGCCTCATACTAATGAGAACAGCCACATCTGTATCATTCACTTTGCTGGCTGAGGTGGGTACTGATAACCTATGACTGAATTCAAAAGGATCTGCTGTGGCAATTAATTCTTTTGGGAACCTGAAGTGGGGGAAATTAATTCCTTGTGGGAAATAAAAGGGAAAGAGGATAAATTAGGGCATGGTGGACTATATGTAATCTATGAAGCAACAGAAGTTTGAAGGAACTTGGCCAGGTATTAAGAGCAAATGCCAGACTGGTGGCCCACCACGGGGCCCCAACTCTTGACCTGAGGTAACCAGTGGGGGCTCCATTCCTTGCCACCAAAACTACCTAGAGCATGAAGCACTTGGATGTATTGTGAGGCTGAAGTGGATGGTCTCCATGGAGGCAGGAAAGGGGTGGTGAGAAGGAGGCCAGAGCAAGGAGGAGCACACACCTCACATTCAGGAATTGGGATTTTTGTCCTGATGATGAGTCAGGCAGTAAAAGCTTTTACACAGGGAATGGGCATGTTTCAGTAATAACGTGATCTGGAGATCCTGTGAAGAAACCTGAAGGAGGCTGCTTGGTAACTCCCAAGACCCCTTTCAGAACATAGCTGAAGAGGTACTGCTGACTCCATTGTCTCCTATCTTCCTCATGGAGCACTGAAGGTCTAAGTCAATCCCTCTTGGGCCAGATTCTGCTTTTTGAATTGGGTGTTGCATTCCTTTTGCCATCTGAGGTACCTGGATTAGCCTGCATAGTGAGAGAGGTCTTCACTTTTGGTTTGTGGTAGTTAAATCAATGGCAAAAATTAGTCTTAAAGATAATCAGCAGTGATGGCCATATTGCAGGAGGTATGAGCAACTTCTCAGAATCTGCAGATATGTGGATTCTATCCCTCTTCCTTTTTTATACACTGAGCTGGGAAAAGTCGTTGGTTAAATTGGCTGAGGGGTTCTAGAGCCAAAGCCAGTTTCTGGCAGTTGAGCACTTAAAAGCCACTAGGTCACTTGCCACCAACACATCCTAACTCCATGGCTTGACACATCCTAACTGGCTTAGGCTTTTATCTCTGAGACATCTAAGATCCAAAATAAAAGTGGTACCTAATTGCTAACCATCTGAGTACTCCTGCTTTCCAGTTAATGTCCATTTTCACATGTGTTAGGTGTAGGTATTTGGCCCTAGAAGGTACAAATGCTTGCAAAACTGGCAAATCTTACTAGAGTCATTTTATTTTATTTATTTATTTTTATGTGGTGCTGAGGATTGAACCCAGGGCCTTGTATGTGCTAGGTGAATGCTCTACCACTGAGCTACCCCCTCAACCCCTCAATTTTTTTTTGCCACTTTGAGAAGACTTTTACCAAAGACCATATGAAAAGCTTAAGCTACTAAAAACTACCAACTTTTTTGCTTTATTACCCCGAAGATGAAGAAAGCTAGGTAAAGTACAAAATCCTCAGATCCAGCAGGCATAGAAAATATTCCCTTTGCCCTATTTGAAAATGAGCTGCACCCTTAAGTCAATAATCTAATTAAGAAATGAGCTAAATTAATAGGACTATTTTGAAACACTTTCAAATTTAGGATTGTCTAGCTAATTTTGTTCAGAGTGATGATAAACAAGTGATTAAAGAACTGGCTCTCTGAAGGAGGGAACAATATTAAAATAGGCAAATGAAGAATCCTGGCCTGGGACTATAGCTCAGCAGTCCAGCATTTGCCTTAAGGTCCTGGGTTCCATCCCCAGCATGTGCGCACGTACACTCACGTGTACACACATATGCACACACACACATGCTTTAGTCTGTTTCTGTGTTATCAGTGTTGTCCATATCCACAAGATAGACTTCTACCAAAATACATGAAACAACTATTTAACTGACTTAAGGAAAAGTTAAAACACTTAATAATTAATCGGACGTTTTGTGTGTGTGTATACACATGTATACATGTATGAGGCTATAGGTTCAGTCCAGACGCAGACAAGCAGAATGAGAATGAGGTGCTTGATGGACGTTAGTTGAGAGAAAAGAGTAAAACGGAAACATGTTGACTTAACCTTTTGTTTTTTTAAGTCTCTCTCCTCTGTGATATTTTTGATATTTGCCTGACATGTTGTTGAGCTGAGAATGTGAAGAGCAGCTGCTATATTCCGTGTGGGAACCATCTTGCTTTGAGATTATGTTTTTGCTTTTAAGGCCCTGAGGTCTGGACAGGTGGCCATGGTGAAATTTGGAGACAAGAATGTTTCTATGGCACCTGGACTGCCAGCCTCAAGAGTGGGGCCAGGCTCAGCAAGGTCCCATCTGTTTTCTTAGTCCTGCCTCCTGGGCTAAGCCAGGAGGGTTGGAGCCTTCAGGCACTGTGTTCATAGCTACCTAGCCTCTGTATCTGGTGTGTGAGCCAATGCTCCAGATGGGCATTGCCCTTAGTAACTGCCCTATGTTCCATGTAGGTGCTCAGAATATGCTTTGGTTAGAACAAAAAATAGTAATAAAGACAATGGCTAGTTTTGTTTTCCAAAGCATTTCAAATAGAGTAAAACAGGTAAATGTAAATGGCATAAACTCTCCAGTTTCTTTTTTTCTTTTCTTTTTGGTCAGGGTAGTGGTGGTAATTTGAAACCTTAAAAGGAAATTAAGTTCTGGGTCATTTCTCAATAAAATTAAAACACTGAAACATCAATTGTTAAGCATAAGTTTAAAATTTGTATTTTTGGCATGTGGTTTTTATATAGTACAAAGAAGCTAAATATATTTGGGTCTTTTAGTAAATGTGTCCCATTCCATATTTTTAAAATGTTAGGACTGAGCACCTTTTTTCTAGAAATTATGAAAATTCTAGAGAATACTGATTCATAATTTGCTAAGGACTTAAATTCTAATGGGTGGTAACTAAAAATACGGTGGGAAACAACTCCATATACCAGGCCGTTAACACATGAAGATTATAGACCATGAAGATGCTTTTCAGGGGGAAAAAAAGAGTGGTTCTTCCAGTATGAGAGAAGAAAAGTATGGGAAAAATGACTAGTGGTTGAAGGAAACTCTGGAAGTTCTGTCTGTGGAAGATCAGTCTTGTAAAAGAAATTTTATGTAAGATCCAGTTGGCTAAGTTAGAAGGAAATTACAAGTTTTTGCAAAAATTAGGCATTAATATAAAAGTACACAGATGCAAAACTATGCTAACAAGATTTTCTTAAGGTGTAGATCTACTCTTAAGAATTACAAGTTTTTCTTTACTTTTTAGATAACTGACCTACTATTCTATGAGAACTTATTGTGCTTTGTGCCCTTGAAATCTTTTGTCACTTTGATTTCACTATGATTCTTTGATCCTATTTAATCCCTGTGATGTTTTTGACAAACTTCCCCACATCAAATTCTAAAACTACACCTTTTTGAACTTGAACTACTTTGGGATTTCCAGAGGGAAAGTACAATAGAGATGAATTAGGCTTACTTTGATTTGCTAAATCATATAGGCAGCATTGTCGAATAAAAAATGATCTTTACCTTTTTCAGATGTATGGATTTGTAATGTGTGCTCCGAAAATTGTATGATTCCTAGAAATCTGATGTGTCTTGGTATGTCCTATTAGTCATGATTCTAGTTATGTTAAATTACTATATACTACAGAGATAAACTTTAACCAGATCATGAGTCATGGATACCTTAAGTTTTGTTGTTCATAGTTAAATTGAAGTGCTATGTCTTTGTCAAGGAGTTCATGAAAAGGATGAAAAGAACTCTAACAAGCACAGATTTCTAACTTTGGATCTGGTAAGAACTCACAAGTTTTGATGGGTTTATAAAACTGCTGACTACAATCAAACAGTATAATTAAACAAGACTGATGAACTGATGAAAAATAATTATAGGTTTTTACTTTTTAACATTGCTTTTTGTAGTTCACTTTCCAGATTTATGGAAAGTTTCTTTCAAACTATAGTTTACTATAATTTCATAAAATATGCTTTTGTAAATGAAAATTCACTTTTTCTCCTTATCTGACCCCTCCAGAATCTGGAAGCTATATTTGAGTATACTTATTTATATGGCAATATGGTTATTTGCATAACTTCAAAAAATAATTTTTATAACAGGATACAATTGAAAATACTGGTTGTCACTAGGATGCCATATTTAAGAATATCCATAGAAACCCTGCCCTCAAGGGTTCCCAGCTTTATAACAAGTGAGTAAAAATCATCACATCCTGGGAGGCCCAAAACCCTCAAGATTACAGGTTAAGGGGCTGGGTTTGTGGCTCAGCAGTAGAGCACTCACCTAGCGCATGCGAGGCGCTGGGTTCAATCCTCAGCACCACATAAAAATAAATAAAAATAAAAGGTATTGTGTCCAGCTACAACTGTGTGTGTTTATTTTTTTAAAGATATTTTTAAAAGATTACAGGGTATTATAAGTCTGAAGTCTGCTTTGGTTTGGCTTTCTAGTCTCAAGGTGTTTTAAAAGTCCAATCTGAAGTTTCTTGTCAAATTTCCAACCAAACTAATTTAAAAAGAGCCGTGGTTATTCTGGCTATTCTTATGCATATATATATCAGACCTACTGTCTATTATGCATATAATAGACCTATTGTGCAAACAAATTGATCTTAATGTGATTACTTAGAAAAAAAACTGGGGTGATTATAGACAGAAAAATGTTTCAGAAAAAAAAAATACAGTACACTTACTAATGATTGTAGCCCTGTTCATTGGTTTTGGAGTTTTTTTTTTGTTGTTGTTGTTGTTTTGTAGCTGTACATGGACAGCATGCCTTTATTTTATTTGTTTATTTTTATGTGGTGCTGAGGATCAAACCCAGTACCACAAGCATGCTAGGCAAGAGCTCTGCCACTGAGCTACAGCCCTAGACCGGCTTTTAAGTTTTTATGATTAGCATAGACTGCACTAGTTTCTGGATTCATCTAGTTTTCTATAATATCTGGCTATAACTCTCCAATTAAGAACAAAAACTGCTCAGTTCCTTAAGCCCTATAAACTGAAGCTGGACAACTCAATATACATTTCAAGAGATTAGTCTCGTGCCTTTTGTGCAGGCCATTTCAGGTAAGCTGAACTGGCACTGGGTGAAGGCACCTGAAGCTACGCTTTGAACCCCCAAGTGCCTAGTGGGCCACATCTAAAATGCCTGATCACAGCCAGGGATATTAAACTGCACACCAGATGAGAAAATGATTTCACACTGTGAGCAACTTCTCCAGAGCTCATGGAACAAGAATCCCTACCATAAGACTGTGACCCCACCCTCTTAATTTTTCTTTGCTGATGCTTACCTCTCTAGCTTTGCAGTATGCCAAGAATTTCCCACTAAGTAATTTCTGTGGGTGACCTGATGGAGTGTTGGATCTGTCACGTCAAACCCAGATCTTTATAGTCCTAAGAGATCCTTTAGTCCACCTCTCATATGGACCAGGTTAAGTTTAGCAACATCCATAGTGCAACCACCTGTTCAAAACTATACTATGGTCTTATAATTTTATAGGGTTAGCATGCCCTGCTTTAATTTATCCCATTTTTTTTTTCTTTTCTAATTGGTGCTTAGATAGAAGCATAGGCAGGCATCTTACCACTAAGCTACACCCCCAGCCCTAACCCACTGCTGGGATGCTAGATGATAGTACCTAGCTGAACAGGGAAGGGATCAGTTGCTGACACTTCTCATTCCATATAGATAAATACATTGGGTACTGCAAAAATGAATGAACAGACTCTACTTTGTTGAAACAGATTTCTCATCTGTCTCTGATCTATTCGATGTAGCTGGTTTGGTTTATGGAGACTGGCTAAGGAACATAATTCCAAACTCTTGATATTATTCTCTAGTCATAATAGTAGTCATCCTGGTTGTAGCTTCCCAAAGAGTTTTAACTGCATACAGTCATCTGATGAATTTCAATGGTCTCTTTTGGGCTGGAATGGTGAAAACAAAAGAAATGCCTGACTATGAGGACCCTATAACCTATGAGGATGTACTGAGATCAGAAGCCCAAAATAATGGTGACTTAAGCAACAAGAATACCCTAAAGGTTTGGTACACTCTCACCTAAGGGAGAGCCTGACCAAAAGAGGGGAAACAACTTTGAAATGACCAGTCCACCTTTGGTTCTTTGTTTTTGCTTTCTTCACAGGCTTTCTCTGTCCATGTAACCAACTCTGTTTATGGAAACATTCTATTTTATGGAATGAATTATTGCCTAATTTGAAATCAAAATAAAGCCAATTAAGATTATTGGAAAAAAACACTATGATGGGTGGTGGGAAATTGCTCAGGAGAGAAGCTGGAGATTGGGAGGCTAGTGAGAAGGCAAAGTCCAAGTGAAAAAACCATGATATGCTAAGGCAGGATAGAGAAGGCAAAGTTGGTAGTAGATTCTAGAATCATTTTAGAGCTGGGAAAGACCAGATAATGAGAAACTGAGGAAAAGATGAGGCCATGATGTACTACTGGGTAGCAAATGGGTCACAATTACTTGGCACTTTAGCTAGCAGAGAGTACTCCTGGGTACTAGCACATCCAACCCTCTCCAGCAGCCCTACTGGCCATTCATATCACGATTTTAATTGAGGACAGTAAGGCCCAGATGAATCAGTATTAGACACCCTAGACAATGTTCCCTGGGAGGGTATAAGTGAAGAAGAGTGAATCAGACCCTTTCTAGTGAGCAGAAGGGCCAGGATACTGTGATGAGAAAACACAAACCATCCCATCTTACAATAGGTTTGGATCCAATCTCTTTATTATCAGGGTCCCCCTCCTTGTACCACCCACCCCTCCAAAACTATAGAAAAACCCCAAGCCTGGGCTTGTCCTAGGGAGAGAAGGCAGAGTGTAGGGAACCCCCTTTGCTCTGCCACCTAGCCTGGGCAGTGCAGACAGGGAAGGTGCATGGGGAATGGGTAGACTGGTAACTCCACCTGCAGAGGATGTGACACTGGTTGGGATGTGGGGGGAGAAGTGCCTGCTGCCAGCTTTCCTCTGGCACCCACTACAGGTTGGCATCCATGGGTGGGTGCCCAGCTTGAGGTCTGGGACAGTGATGCCCTTCTGCTGGTGGCCGCTGCTCCTGTCAGGCTGAGAAAGAGACAAAGAAGACACCAAGGCTGAGAGGAAGGGACCCTAGTACTCTTGATCACAGGGGTAGGGAAAACGAACGGGTGGAATGATATCTGCAGACCAAGAGATACCTGCACTTTGGTTCTGACCTCATTTAATTTTCTGGCCATATAGTTATATGGGCAAGTCCTACCCACTCTCTGTGCTTCCATTTCCTTATCTAACCTGTGAAATAGCTTCACAAGGCAAAATTTAGCCTCCTTTTAAACAAGTTATGGAATTCCAAGAAGAAAGGCTGCACATGAGGCCTTTTCTAAGCTTAACTGTTCTGGAAGTCCTTGTGGTGGAAGTATCCTAAAACATGAATGTGTTATCTATCAAGACACCTCCCTGGGAGCATTAGAGTTTGAGGTCTCCCTTTACCCTAAGCCTGTCTTATTCTGAACATGGCCCCTTAAGAAATGTGTCAGATAGCTGGATGTGACCTAGTTTTCCTGTAGGATAAGGCAGAGCAGGGCAGTGGATAGTGGTCAGCGAGCAGGCTTTAAAGTTACATCCACTGGGTTCCAAGCTAAAATACATCAATTACTATCTTGGGATCTTATAAGATATGTAGTATCTGCCTGCACCCTTCAGTAACTAAGTTTCCACATTTCAACCCTGCAGGGCCAAAAATGTAATCAGACAAAGCAGGTGCACCTACTGTCCCACAGGGCATTCCCCCCACACACAACAAGATCAAGCCTAAGCCCCTAAATCTAGCACATAGGATGCTTCACAGTCATCACCCTATGATGATGAACAGTGTTCTTTCCCTACTATGTAGAACTGAACTGCAACATGAGAGAGTCCCTTGGCTTCATCACACTCCAAGGACTGTCACAGTGCTGCACCTCTGCTAAGGCTATTCCCTTGGAGTGGAATGCTTCTCCCTTAATCAGGAGCAGGCTCAGCTACACATTGTTTCTTCCTCCAGCTAGAATTCCCTCCATTGTCATCCTGCTCATACTGGGTGGCAATTAATCTAGTCTGTATCTTCCTCCACCAGACTAGAAGTTCCTCAAGGGTGGAGACAGGCAACATGGCTCAGAGTGTGCTGAGGGAACCCTTGCTGAATGGGTGTGGCTATGCATGATATCCTGCTTCCTCAGCCTGCCAAGCTCCCACCACAGAGTGGTATGGCAAGATGCTGGATGTGAAGGGGCTTTCATTCCTCAACATAGTGCTACCCTTCTAGGCCAGCTCCAGGGAAAAGGCATGTCCTCCACTTCACTGTTCCCCTCCCTCTCCCACCTTCACGGTCCCCATACCTGCTTACTGCAAGGCCCCATCCTCCGCATCTGTGTCCTGGCTGTGCTCCTGATAGGGAGAAGGCAAGCAGAGACCACATATTACTGACGGCAAGATCTGAGTTCTGCCCTGATTCTACCTATCCATAAGGTCCTGGGGCCCAGAGCACATTTGGAGAATAGTCAGAAAGGAGGAGAGGCAGCCAAGGGGAATGACTATGGAACCAGCCAATAAGGCTGATGATTCTGGAAGGACAATATGAGAGCCCCTCAGGAAAAAAAAGAAACCAGTCATGGGAGCTGTAGAAGTGGCAGGGGGCAACTTCTCTGCATAGAAAGACCTTGGACTAGAGCGAGCCGAGAGCTTTGAAGATTGGTGGGACCTCATCTTTGAAGGCATCTAAATTTTCATTAGGACCCTTAAGGAGACTACTAAGCCCAAGAAAATAAGATGAAGTATCAGGCTACATTCAAAGAAAAACAAGTCAGGCATGAGGAGGAGCTCTTGACTGTTATGGTCACGAGCCCATCTGTCCTCATACAACAGCCCAGCAGTGATAAAAAGAAGCTCCAGACCCAGTGAGTAAGTTTGGCCTCCAAGCAGGGCCCGGTGGCGCACACCTGTAATCCAAGCGGGTTGGGAGGCTGAGGCAAAAGGATTATGGATTCATGGCAAGCCCCAGCAAGAGCAAGTTGCTAAGCAACTCAGTAGAGACCCTGTCTCTAAATAAAATACAAAATAGGGCTGGGGGTGCGGCTCAATGGTCAAGTATCCCTGAGTTCAATTCCTAATACAAAAAAAAAGTTTGGGCTCCAAGCCTGGCTTTTACTCCTTATTAACTCCAAGGCCCTGAGGAAGTTACCTGACCCCTCTGAGCCACAGTTTCCTCAAAGGTAAAACAGGGGAACAGTAATACTTTGTAAAGTACAGAATTGTTGTTAAGAGTAATCAAGTTAGAAAGTATGGACTACAGGGTGTGGTGCTTAATGAGCAATCATTAAGTTAATGAGCAACAAGTATATAGCAGGTATCTTATATCCTCTGAATCTGATCTACCCTCCCACTCAATGTAAGATCCTTGTCAATGGCTCCCTAGCCTGAATATTTCCAGTGTAGATAGGAACTAACTCCCTTATGAGACAGCCTGTTTTATGCTCAAGCAGCAAAGGCTTATGGAAAATCCTCATGTGGAACTGATACCCAGCTCCCTGTGGCTTCCCCAGGCAACCCTAGTAATGCTCTCTCTCTGGAATTCTGAAGGCCATGTATGTGCCCCTTGAGCCAAATTCTCCCTTTCTCTAACCCACAAGGAGAATGAAGGCCAGAATAGGCTTTAGGCTTAGCTGAAATATGCCTCTGTCCTTAGCAGAACTTAGGACTGACAGTTGAAACAGATAATTGCCTCTGGCTCATTCTTTCGTCCTCCCCAAAGGACTAGAACCTCCTAGGAAGAAGAGGAGGGTCAACCAGCTCAGAGGTTCCCCATCCCCATTGCCCTTCTGCCACCAGGAGTGCAAGTTCAGTCCCAGCCCCTCCCAGCCATGCCCCTGTCCAAGACCTCACCAATTCTTCCTCACTGTGTGTCAGCAGGCCCTCCTCGTCGCCATCATCTCGAGTCTGGATTTCTCCCTGAGGCGTGCCTGCCTCAGAAACTGCATCCTCTTGGGGGGCTGGTGGCCGGCTGCTGTTGCCACTATTGCCACTGCTACTGCTGCTGCCGCCAATGCCGCTGCCACCAATGCCGCTGCCACCAATGCCGCTGCCACCGCTGCCGCCAATGCCGCTGCCACCGCTGCCGCCGCCGCCGCCGCCGCCGCCGCCACCGCCACCACCACCACCACCACCACCACTGCTGCTGCTGCTGTCATTCTTCTTCTTGCCATCTTGGGGGTTAAGGGTAGAGGAAGAAGGACTAAAATTCAGCCTGCAAGAAATGCCTCTGCATAGTAGGTCCAGGTGGACTAGGACCTGCAGGGGGTATGGGAAAGGAGGCCACCCCAGCCTCTCCTCCCTCCACCCCCCCGGGTGCACTATATTCCTCATGCTTTGTCCTGTGCACCTGGTCACTGAGCTGGGTGAGAAACCTCAGAGACTGACCTGGGTTGGCCTTTTGCTCCTCAGCAATTTGCTCCAAGCGGCCCAAAAGGGCATCGATGTTGGACTTGATCTGCGTCAGCTCTGTCTTGATGGTCTGCAGCTCACTGCTCTTTACTAGGAGTGGAAGGTGGACAGGGCTGTCACCTGGGGGCTTGACCCTAACAAAACCCCAGCCCCATTCTATCAGCTAGGAAGGTAATTCCTTTTTTGGTTCTTTTCCTGCCCAGGAAAAAGGCCTCTTCCTGAGGCTGACTACAGGCTATCCCTAGAGTGATCAGCCCACATTTCTCATCCTGGCTGTCTTCCCCTCAGACCTTTTAATTTGAAAGGGACTGGGGATGAACAGGAATGCAAGTCTGTGGTATGCTCCTGTGCACCTGAGCAAAAACATGTCCCCTTGTTGTGTTAGATGATGGAGCCTGTCTTTCAAGGTGTGAAAGCAGAGTCTTTTGCTATCAGATTTCCTGGGTGCCTGATTACAGTAAGTAAATATCAAGAGTGAATGTGAAATAATAAGCCTGTGTACACCTGTCCTTGTTTTTACTAGCAGAAAAAACACCATCTCCTCACTGAGCTCCATGCCACAGCACTAGACTCTCTGTGCCCAACCCAAGCCCCCTTCTTAATTGTTAACCTTTTCTCTGAGAAATGCATGAAAATACTCACTTTGTTGTGTTAGAGCAGCAGAACTGTGGGAGATTTGTTCCTTTATCTATTTTCCAATGTAAAAAAATGTGATTCTATTATTTTGCTAATGATAAATATATAAAATATCTAGGAAGAAAATTTAGTTACTCACACTTGATCTTGGCTGAGCCAGTGGTGATGGCTGTAGAACGAGCAAAGAGCTTGACAGGTATGGTAGTTTTGACACGACGGACCAAAGGTACTGTGACCCGGGGTCGCTTCACAGGGACTGCCCTGGGTACTGGCACAGGTGACAGGCGGCCACGGTAGTCAAAAAGCCTGTGAGGGCAAACAGGACAGAGGCTGCAGCATATAGCCTGAGACTATCAGGAGTGGCTGGTGAGAGTCTGGGAGGCCTGTGCTACACACCTCTACTGCTCCCAACAAGCCCTGGGGTAAAGAGAAGGGCTTTCTGGTCCTTGACATTTGCTGGGATCCTCACTGTAACTACCTGTCCTGCCAGCCAGGCCAAGTTAGGGTGAAGAAGCAGCAGGTGAAAATGTTCATATCCCACCCCAAAAAGGAAAAAACAGCTCCAGAAACAAGCCTTCCCTAGAGTACTCTGACACCCAGATCTCCCCTACTACATGACCTGGCTTCTCCTCAGTCAACTGCCACCCCAACCTCTAGTCAAAGCTTATAAATCTCAAAGCAGCACAAATCCCCAGTGGGGACAGAAAGGCATGGAAGTGAGGGCTTGAGAGCTTTCCTAGCCTCAGTTTTTCCACCTGCCTAGAGGGGAAGGCTATACAAATTTGGTGTCTGTCCAAGTCTGCTGTGAGGGTACAGGATAAAGAGAACCTGGTTAAAAACACATATTAGAAAGTGTTATAGGCAAAAGCCAGGATAGGAGTCCCCCAGCTCAAGACTCAGACATGAGGCTAGACTCATAAGTTCTTTTCTGTTTCTGGGCCTCTATAATATCTTTCTTGCTCCATTTCAGAGATAGGGAGACCAGGGTCTCAACAGCATATCAAATATGGACAGTTCAATCAGATGCTAGGGCCCTAGACTATGCTGTTCCCACAAGCACCATCATCTGGCCCTTTCTAGGAGGGCTTCTTTTCCTGCCCACCAGGCAGAAACAGTAGGATGGGTAGGAGTCTTTCCTACAACATCTACTAACACTGTTGTGTAGTAAACACAAATAGCCTTGGTCCAGGGTACTCTTTGGTATTATTTTCCTAAAGACAGCCATGATACTTACCATCATTAGGCAATTCAATACCCCATTCCTTAGCACTCCTTTGTTTAGGGAATATCTGCCCTGGGGATAGTGATGGCTGGAAATGAAGAATCTATGGAAATGGACCCACTTCTGAACCCTGCATGTCTACCCCCAAGGGGAGGGGGCGGCTCTGGCCTCGGTCAGAATCACTGAACCACAGAATCCCCAAACTAGAAGGACCCTAAGAGATCACTTGGCACAGCCCATTTCACAGACTGGGAAGATTTGCCCCAAATCCCATAATCCATTCAGTGGCAGAGCTGGAATTAGCACCTAAGCCTTCTGACTTATAGGTTACGGCACTTTATAACACCACAGTGTAACCTGAAATTGCTCACAAATGGAAAAAAACAAGGCTCAGAGGGGTTGTGTTCTTCCTGGGCTGCCTGAGGTCAGCAAATTGGAGACAGGGAGGGAAGCAAGGAAGAAAAGAGATTGGGCTACACTTTACCATAACTTCTATTCAAATGTGGCTGGTGCCACTGAAGTGGGAGCCTACAGCTTCAAAGCTGGAGTTTGGGTAGGCTTGGAGTAAAAGGTGGGTGGGCCACAGGGGACTAAATTTCAGACCTCCAGATGGGTCCTATCCTCTTGGCTATAAATATAAGACCAAAAGACTCAGACTAAGCTCTGGATTTCCTTCTGGCTGGTTAGGCACCTCATAGAGGTAGAGACTAAAAAGCAAATTACAAGGGCTACAACTCCCTGCAACTGGCCTATACTATGTTTGTATTCCAACTAGTTATATTTTTATGTCCCTTGGTTTTACAGTCCCTTCAAGTCACACTGCAGGACTAGGAGGAGGAAAAGCAATCACAGTGTGACCCAGTGTGATGTGACGGTGGGAGCTCTGGCCTGGGCACCTGAAGAATTGGACCCTAGTCCCAGTTCTACCACTGATTTGTGGAGTAACTTTGGGAAAATGCCTGTCCACACTTCTGGACTTTGGTGGGGCTGTACCAGCAATCTTTCAGGACACTTCCAACTTGGTTTTATGCCTGGGCACGCCCCTCCCCTGCTCACCTGTCGTAGAAGTCGTCCCAGTAGTAATCATAGCCAAAGCTGTAGCCACTGGGGAAACAAAGGGGAGAGGGCCAGAACTTAGGAATGGCCACTCAGCCTACTCTTCACAGGCCCTCATCTCCAAATGTCTCCCAAGCTCTAGGTTCAGCATTCCATCTCTATCAGCATCTGCTCCCTCTTTGGAAAGAGGGACCCACCCCATCCAGATAGACAGAGTGCCCCACCTGTATATGGCAGATGCTGCTCTCTTTAGCCCTTTGGGTCTATTGGGCTTAGGTTCTCCAGCCATGTTGATGTCTGTGAAAAAGGAGAAGGCAAGGTCAAAATATTGGCTTAATAGCAGTGTACCCATATATGTACATACACAGGTATTCATGTGGTTATATGATGTTTACAATGTACTGAGGCATCTAACAAAAGTCTTCACATATTTAGTCCTCAAACTAGGTGCATATTAGATGCATATTTGTATCATATGAATATGCCTGTTTACATATTCATATACATTTCAGACACACATTCATATTCACAAATCACATGTACATCATACACGTGCATTCTCAAGTATAGTTACATAAACATATAAATCAGGTATATGGAAACACAGACAAATCCTAACATACATTCACATATCTAAGAAAGTCACACAGATAAAATGTGCCCTCTCAAGTACACACAGACTTGACCCCAATATCATACATGTAACTGCTCATATGCAAAGGAGCCAATGCATATTCTCATGAACATCCCATCAAATATCTTTATGGTTAGAACAGTGCATAATACATAAGAACTCAACAAATATTTGGTAAATGAATATATGCATAAGTGCTTACATATTCAAGTATATTTTCACACACACACTAGGACCTATACATACAAAGGTATGTGTCCACATATTCTCCACATGTTCAATTACATCTGTATACTTAGTATTCATGAACACAATGGGATATATATGAATATACACACACACACACACACACACACACACACTATATATATATATTTTCCTTCTCATACACACATATATAAATAGAAGTATGTACACACACATTAGATACTCCAAGATAGACTATCAGCATGGTTATATTATCACATGTATGTAGTACCAAGGCTAAGGGGACCTGCCCCACTTTGATTTTTTGTTTCGATCCCTCCTCTTGGCTTTCAAAGTTCTAGTCTGAGTCATCTACAGATCAAAATAATAGACTATGCTAGTCCAATATGTCCCCTTCTTTGGAGAATATGCATTTTTATTGGAATCATAAAGTTTGTTATTGAGAATATAGCTCAGTTGGCAGAGTGCTTGCCTTGCATGCACAAGGCCCTGGGTTCAATCCCCAACACCACCACCAAAAAAAAAAAAAAAAAAAAGCCTCATTTGTAGTAGGGATAATAGTTTAAAAATAAAGCCATTAAAAAAAAAAGAAGCACCAAGAAAGCAGGGACAGGGCTGGGGATGTGGCTCAAGCGGTAGCGCGCTCGCCTGGCATGCGTGCGGCCCGGGTTCGATCCTCAGCACCACATACAAACAAAGATGTGTCCGCCGAAAACTAAAAAATAAATATTAAAAAAAAAAAAAGAAAGAAAGAAAGCAGGAACAGGATATAAGTGGTTTTCCAGAGGCTTCTAAAATTCTTTCCTGTGGGCATCAATTGTATAATTACTTCATTTATAACTTAAATATAACTTATAACTACTTAAATATAATTTATAACTATTGAATTATAAAACCTCAGAGCAATGAAAGTGTGGTAGGGGATGGGAAAGAGGACAAAGGGGAGGCGAAAGACAGTAACTACTCTGGAGTTATAAACTGAGCCCTGTGCAGAGAGGCTTAACTTACCCAGGGTCTGCCCAGCCAGCACCCTCCCATTCTCTCCCAGCACAGCTGCCCGGGCATGGCGCTCATTGGCATACTGGACAAAGGCATAGCCCTTGTGCACCGAACAGCCGGCCACACGGCCATACTTGGAGAAGATGGTCTCCACATCAGACTTCTTCACCACAGCTGTGTTGAGGTTTCCAATGAAGACCCGAGAGTTGATGGACTTGGGGTCATTCTTGTTGGTTACATTGCTTGTCTGGATTTTCAAGGACATGATGGCAACCTGGAGAGAGAGAAAGAGACCAACTATGAGACTGAGTCCCAGGGCTGGGCTCAAGGGCTGCTTATGGACACATCCAGACTAAACTGGACTGCTCCTTGCCTTCCTACACAGTTCCACCCCTATTGCATCCAGCCTCCCTGTTTCTGTTATCTTGTTTTCTTGTTATATTACCAAGAATTACCATACACTGGCTGCTGATCTTATGATGGGTGCTTTAAAATGTTCCCTCATTTGGTACTCACCTAAGTAGAACCACAATATTGTACATGGGAGGAACCTAACCTTCAGAAGTCATCATGCACTTCAGTAGGGCTGAGATTGACAAGTATACCTGATGCAAATTCTTTTAAGCCCACACCTTGTTTAATACTCATCTCAAATGTAACCCCTTTTGGAATCTAAAGATGTTCCACAAGTTTCTCCCCTCCGTTCCTTCAATGTAAAAACCATAGCAAAGAGGTAATTATAAATAATATTTTCTCTAGAACAATATCATATGCTCACTCTGATCCAGACATGGACGTAGTGACGATGATGACAACTTTACCATAAATGGAGATGCTGCTGAGATCATTAACTTGACAATAACAGGTGCTCAAACCCAGATCGGTTGGCCCATTAAGCTCATTTCTGTCAGCTTCATCACTTTGTTTCCCAGAGTAAAGGCAATTCAAATACCATAGTAAAATGGCATATTTACCTAAAACTGTTTTAAATATTGATACTTTTTTAATTCAAATTGTGTTCCATTTGGCTTAGAGATAAGTTTGTAAATATTTTCTAGATTTTGGCATGTCTTTTACCCCAAAGGGTCATTCAGCATGGGCTCCAGGGAGAAGAGGAGGAGGTTCAATTTCAGCAGGAAAAGCCTAGAGTTAAGCCTTGGCATTTGACTTCCTGGACCCATCTTCTGTTCACTGGCACGAGTAGTTTCAACTTATTCTCAATCTCTCCTAAGGCCATTTCAGAAGGTGTTAGAGCACCCACGTAGAATGTGTAAAAATTCTCGTCAGCCTACCAGCCTATTACCTAATATTTTGGGCAGAGAGGAGGGGTTTTCTTTTCAATGAATTAGAAAAGAATGTAAGCTGGGAAAATATGTTTATCTTGTATCCTACTCCAGTAAGAGACCCCTTATTTCTCCTAAATGCTCCCCGCCTAGAAATTAGCATGTTCTGACCAGCAGGTGGCTCTGTTTACAAGAAAATCTAACAGAA
This sequence comes from Spermophilus citellus, assembly GCF_964194105.1. Taxonomy (NCBI): domain Eukaryota; kingdom Metazoa; phylum Chordata; class Mammalia; order Rodentia; family Sciuridae; genus Spermophilus; species Spermophilus citellus. Next base: position 24,158,914 of record NC_138185.1, read on the forward strand.
TTTCATTCTGAGGAAGAAATATGCCCAGTGGTAGGTTTGCTATTGCAAACTCAAATGAATACACTGGGGTTGGGGTGCACCATTCTTAAGCAAGGGACAGGGACGATGGAGATGAGGTGAGGCAGTGCCATCACTGCTACTGATATAAAGGAGCTAGTGCCAGTTTTGGAACTGACATGGAAAAGACAGAATCTTGTTTCTCAGTGTACTTTTACATCCAATCATCAACATTCATAAAGCAATGAGGGAGAGGGAGAGAGAGACATGATAGTACAGAGATCTGTTGATGACTGCTGACTGCCATTGACCTGGCAAGGATATAATGGCTGTGGGTTTCCTCAGACCTCTGCCAGAACTCTCTAACATCACTGAGCAGGAAGCATCTGCTGCACACCCGTGTTAGGTACTATGGAGGGTTCAGTACTTACACATTCACTGTTGAGCAATCTTTCAGGTTTGGTCCCTACTCAGTCTTTTCTCTTACACCTGGGGTTTGGGCAATGTACATAAAAGAACTCTGCAAGCTGTTAAGTCCTTTATAAGATCTAGTAAATATTCTGACTACAGGTACTTTATTCTAATGCTGCTACTTGTGGGCTCATTCTTGATTAGGAGATCAAGGTCAGATAGGAGCACATTCTCTATCTTGCACATGTGGCTGCTCTAGGTGAGAAATTTGCAGGGCCAAGGAGAAATGCCCACCTGGAGCATGCTGTAGGTACCCAACCCCTGAGTCTCCCATTTAAACAGCCCTCATTTTTAAAGGCAAAAACCCTTGGAGGGCAGGCTATGCTGCTGCTAAATAGACTCCCTAAGCCCGAAAGTATAGATTTATCTGGAATTGTAGAAAAACATGTCCATGAGGCATCTCAAATGAGAGATGGAGCTGGGAGTAGAAAATAAAAAGGAGGTGGGCCCAATACTGGGTCTCCCTGTCAGGTTTAGTGCAGAATTCCTAAGGGTCCAATAAGTTTAAATCCATATATGACTTCTAGGTAGTTATAAATATAAATATCAGTTTGTAAGAGGCAGAGACTTGACAGAGCATGGAGACAGCAAGTACTCAATTAATACTAGGGAGGAAGAAGGGTTTGTTGTGGCACGCTTTAAATGGTTAGGACCACTGGGGCAGGGGTCCCAGGCACATTCTTCCTCTGACTCAAATACCCACCTCTACAAAACCAAGCCCCCCCAACTTGATACACTCCCCTAATTCTTCCTATGTTTAGAGGTGGGTTTAGACCCTAAAATAATATTGATATCCTATTGAGCAAAAGCTGCTTAACTTTTGTAAGCTATTTCCCACCCTATGAGCCGATCTCTTGTCACAGAGATTAACTGTGTAATTGAGAGTAAGGTGTGTGGAACAATGGAGGCCCTCTGCTTAGAAATGAGAAAAGACAGATGGATGACAAAATTTTTCTTGGTATTAGTAGGGAAGGAAGGGAGGAAGGGAAAAACCAGATTTGTTCCTAGAGATTTTTATAATGTCAGATAAAGAGAGACTTAGCGAGCATGGAGTTCTTATGCCCTCACTCTGAAGAACAGAAGGAAAGGTACTTGGCCAGGATACCACAGCTAGTGAGTAGCAAGGACAAGAGTATCCTGAGGGGTCCTGATTCCAAGTCTAGGGTTCTTATATTCCATTTTTCCTTTTAGGCTAGTTAGAGAGAGCCCCCAGGATAGTGAGGAGATTGAAAAAGGCATAGCATCTCAAAAAACTGCTGAAAAAAACTAGGGGCCACCAGCCAGGTACATGTCCTTACCCTTACTGCTGAAGAAACAACTGCTGCATAAAAGTTGGAGCCTAAAGCTAATTAAAACCCACCAGGGGCAAAGATTTTGAAATGCAATTTACAACTCAAAAAGGAAGGGCTGGCTTTTCCAGGCTAGTAAGAACATAAGAAATTTGGCAAAAACTAATCATTTTTCCCAATTGAAACATTTGAGATGGAAACTATGTTTCAGAAGTCAGGAGCCAAGCCTCAACATGTAGAAAGGTGACAGTTTTACAAAGGTAGAAAAGCCCCAAAAGGCACCTCTACCACTAAACTTTGAGTAAATGAGACCTGGAGGAGCCATCACAGTAAAAAGAACGTCTAATTCCAAGTGCCAGTGCTGTGTCAGAGACTTTACACATCTCACCTCATTTAATCCTCACAACAGCTTCTGAGGAGGTGTTTTAGATAACTCAACACTCAAGAGAGGTAGCTAGCTGATTAACAGAACAAAGCCAGAACTGGAACTCAGGTCTGTTTTTTGACAAGATATACAAGGGCAAAATTGCATATGCATAGACACTCATTTGGGTACTAATTTCAATGGTTACAATACTTACCCTGAGTTAGTTCTTCCCCATTTCTACAATTCCTTATATTTGCACAAGATTTTCATAAACAAAGCCAGTTTATGTCTACTATAGTCTGAATATGCACACCTCCTTCCTCAAGTTCTTTGTTGAAACCTAATCCCCAATGTGATAATATACAGGAGCCAGGGCCTGGCAAGTTTAATGAGATTAATAGATGTTCTGTCATCCCTGGCTGCCTGGTAACCAGGAACCTCTGGACCAAGGAAGCTCTGGACATTGATCTGCTAACTGCTTGGCTTTCTCCAGAAATAGGCTTCCCATCATTCATTGATGGGTGATTTTTTCCCTCTAAATCACCCAGGTGTCCTCAGGGTTATCTAAGGGAAAAAGAATGGGGTCTTTGGGGAGAGAGGTGATTAGGTCATGAGGGCCAAGTCCCTTACAAAAGAGGCCCCAGAGTGATGCCTTGCCTTTTCCACCATGTGAGAACAGAGTGAAAAGACAGCTATTCCTAAACTGGTATGCAGGGCTTCACCAGACAGTAAATTTGCTGGTGCCTTAATATTGGACTTCTCAGTCTCTAGAACCATGAGAAATAAATTTCTGTTGTTTATAAACACACAATTGTGTTATAGCAGCATAAAAGGACTAGGACAATACCCTTGACATTATTAGTCCTATTTTTTGGATTAAAAAAAAGAAGCAGCAGCAGCTGATGATCAGCAAATTTAAGTGACTTACTTAAAGGTCAACCGCCTAGTGAGAGTAGCTAGGTGATTTGTCTAACTCTCTACCGGCCACTGTTTCAATAGATGTCTAAGCCTCTGTCTCTGTTATGTCTCTCCTGTGCTTTCCATTCCTCCCTTCAGATCAAACACAGGCTTTAAACACTGCCCAGCACTGGACTCCCTCCCACAATGCTGATCCCAAAGGAGGAACTGTTGCTCTTGGCCTCCAGGGTTGTTTAGAACCTCTCTCTTAGTCTTTTTTTTTTTTTTTAATTTTTAATATTTATTTTTTAGTTCTCGGCAGACACAACATCTTTGTTGGTATGTGGTGCTGAGGACCGAACCCGGGCCGCACGCATGCCAGGCGAGCGCACTACCGCTTGAGCCACGTCCCCAGCCCCTCTCTCTTAGTCTTACTTGACACTCTAGCTTTGTTCTCTTGCAAGGAGATGAGAGTCACAGAAGCCTGTGGCCAGTCCTCTGCCCTCAGATAACCCAAGGGACATTTGATTAGTTTTGAAGGAAAACAGATATCAGTAATGGGAAGCCTATTTCTGGAGAAAGCCAAGTAATTTTACAGATCAGTGTCCAGGCCCTCCTTGGTTCACAAATTCCTGGTTACCAGGCAGCCAGAGATGACATAACATCTATTAATCTCATTAAACTTGCCAGTCCCCTACTCATTAGCATTGCCCAAATGATCATCACTGGCCAAAAAGGACTAATTTTCTCAGGAGTGCTCTTTGGCTCCTGAAACCCCAGCTCCCAGCTTGCCACACACAGAGGGTTCCTGAATAAGTAGAAATGTAAAGGGTGCAGGCTACAGTCCTAGAAGTCTTGGCTCTGCTGTTCTAAGTTATGTGACCTCATATCATGTAACTTCTCTGGGTCTTATTGTCATTATTCTAAAGAACAGACATCACCTTTTCTCCCCAATTACCTTTCTTACCTGATGCAAGAATCAAACAGGCTAATCAATGTGAAAGTGCTAATGCATCTGCAAAACACTACAAACGGATATAAGATCATACCTATTCCTATTATTGCCCAATTCCTATCCCCTTCACTCATTCAATAAGCATTCCTTAAAGTGTTCTCCTCTGTGCTGGCCCTATGGAGATCCTGGGAAACAGTGCTTATAGGCTTTGCGCACTAGTTAAGAAGCCCTTTCTTCAGGAACCTGTTTTTTGACTGTTTCCTAATAAAGGAAAATTACACAAAAAATAGCAAAAACAGCACAGGCTCTGGAGTCAGATACAACTGATTTCCAAATCCAGACCTACCACTTAAAAGCTGTCACCCTGGCCATGTCTCCTAACCTGGGCAGCCTCAGATACCCCAACTGCATAAAAGAAATTATACCAATCCCCCAGTGTCTAAGATGAATTCTCACAGGGTATTGACAAAGGGAGAGGCTATGCCAGGCAGGAGGAACTGCAGAAACAATGTACAAAATGTGTCCCTTTCTTTTTTTGACCCCCTATTCACCTCCTTTCTCCTGAAAGAGAACACAGAGGTAGAGGGCTGGAAAAAGAATACAAAAATGCCATCATTGTTATTTCCCATTTCTTTGAGAGATACATACTTATTCTTTTCTTAAGGGAGTACAAAAAGGTAGCACACAATCTAATATGCAACAACTTTACACCAGGTACCTGTTGGAAGCTTTAGAAATATAATTCTTCATAATCCAGATCATATCCTAATGAGATAAATAGTGTCACCTTCATTCTAGAGATAAAGAAACTAAGGCTCAGAGAAAGCTCAAATAGTTTATCCACATTCACATTAAGTGGCATGATTAGGATCAAAAGACCCAACTTTTCTGATTTTAAAGCCTGTGTTCTTCCTGTTCCACAAAATGCTTCCAATGCCACCCCCACTCCCATACCCTCCAACCAAGAAGAATGGTTCCTGGCTTTGCAGATGTGCCACATGACCTTGGGTTTTAGACCCTATGCCTACAAAAGGTCCTTTGAGGGCTGAATGAATAAACATAATAAGAGTACTTACTATTTGTACTAAGCCTTTTGCTATGACACAGGTGATGATATGTGCTATGACCATTCACATGAGGAAAGTAAGGCTTGGTGCTTAGTCCTACTCAAACCAGGAAATGGCAGAGCTGAGACAAATCTGTTTTGAGTCCAGAACTGATCATTTTAACCTTGGCCCAAAAATGGCTTCAATGCTAGGCAAGCCCTGTACCTGCAGGCTTTAGGCACAGACTCATAGGGCCTTGCTGAGGGTACACTCTCAAATCCAAGAGCCAATCAGCATGTGCTGTGAGCCTAGGGATGGCTCACTCCCCCTTCCCAAGCCCTACTGGCCTGGCTCCTCACAGTGATAATGTGGCAAGATTAGTCACTGCTTGCTGTTGGTTGATTATAGCTATTCTTTTCTGTAAATGAAGTTTAAAAGTCATCAAAGGGTTTGTCAGCTGTGACTTATGAGCCTCTTTCCCACAGGGAAGTCAGGCAATGACAAATGCCCCTCTCATGCTGCCATCCATTATAAGTCGGAAGGTGCCATGTTCCAATTACTGGAGACCCCGACGCAGCTCATGGAAAACCCTGCTCCAGGCTGCGGCCATTACTCAGGCCTGGCAGGGATACCAGCAGGGCTGCCCTAGACCTAGGCCCCGCTGAATAGGAATAGAATAAGAGCACTTTCCTGACTCTGAACAAGCTCTTCTACCTCTTGTGTTATCCCTGGTGGTTTTCCCTAGATATATTTCACAGCACCATGTGGGCTGTCTCAAGACTGCCTGAGACAGACATGAGGAAATAAGATGCTGCCAGGTGGATTATGTGGGAAATATGATGCTCCAGAGGGAGGGCAGAGGATGAAGTATCAAGGATGTTCAGAGAAAGCAGACACTGAAAGAACCACCAGAGATCCTCTAATGGCATCAATGGTTTCAGAGCTCAATACCCATTATATGCCAGGCTCTGTTAACTCAGATGCTATATAACTGAAGATGAATAAAATATAGTTCCTGTCACAGAAGGTAGATGAGAAAATTAAGGTCCAGATAAAGGGACTTGCTCAAGGTAACAAAATAAGTTAGGGTCAGTGATGGAGTTAGAAAATAGATTTCTACTTCTGATGACAGAGAAGTAGGGAGATGGACCTCCTATGTGCTAGGTAGGCTCTTTATATAGCATATGGTATATATTCAAATCCCACCTGCCTACTGACTACATGTTATCTTCTGGCAAGCTCGTTGTACAACCTATACAAAATCTCAGAAAAATGAGGAAGATAATACTTACTTCAGAGGTACAGTGAAAAGTATATAAAATAATATACATACAGAGTGGAGTGATAGGCACACATTAAGTGCCCAAAGTATTATTTATGATTAAATAATTTCTAAAACAACTCTTTGAGGCAGATACTATTAATTTCATTTTACAGACAAGAAGATTGAGGTTCTTTTCTACTTCATCATACTTAAAATAGTACCTCTCAAAATCATTTGTGGTGAAGGACCAGTTTTTTGTTTCTTAAAATTCCTAATTTATTACACATAAATACTGGTAAAATACAATAAAAATATAAACTACTACACAAGTTTCCAAAAGTTGCTAAGTACTGACTCTCAATTTCTATCCTTAAAGTGAACTAGCAAAAGTTCATGAACTGGCACCCATTCAGTAGGCTATATTTTTGAGTGGCATGGCTGTAAACCACTCTTGCTCCATCCACCCTGTCAACCTCTACAAAACTAAAGCAAAAAGAAGAGAGTTAATTTCATTTCTTTCAAGTCCCTTAGCTTGATTTATTTTTTAAACTTGGTGTTAAGAATTTCTAAAATAATCCCCATCTCCTTTTTTTCCCCTCTCTATCAAAAGAGAAGGTAGGCAGGCCAAGGGTGAGTTTATCCAGAACCTTGGTCATCGGCTCTAGGTCATGTTATACCCTACAAGATAAGATGGTGTAGACTTAATGAAGACTGGAATAACCTTCCTGGGGCCCAGGCATCTGACAAGAGGGCATGCACATTGCTGAAGAAGCTGGTACTCACAGGTCATCTTTCTCTAGAACAGAAGACATGAGGAAACTAGCCAGGAAGGAGAAAGGCATGTTGTTTAACTTCTGGTATTTTTCTTTTCTTTTCTCTTCTTTCTTTTCTTTCTTTCTTTCTCTCTCTCTCTCTCTTTTTTTTTTTTTTTGTTTGTGTGGGGGATTACTGGAGATTGAACCCAGGGGTCCTTTACCACTGAGTTATGCCTCCAGTCTTTTTTCTAATTTTTATTTTGAGACACAGTCTCATTAAATTGCTGAGGTTAGCCGCATACTTGCAATCCTTCTGCCTCAGCCTTCCAAGTCGCTGGGGTTATAGGCATGTGACACCACACCCGATACTTTTCTGGTATTATATCATGGCTGTTTGTAAAATAGCCTTCTCGATTTTCATCTAGGAGGCTAGAGTAAAAGGGATAACAGATTTATTCCCAAATAGAACTGTACACTAACAGCTGAGTAGCTGGGCAGATAAGTAGTTCTTCTTAACTAGCATTCAAAGGCACGATAATGTAACCTTGACTCTTCCAGGGGCATGGTTAAATTTCTGTCAGTGTACAAAACCTTTTTGCTCTAATTGAACTTAAAAGGTGTTATCTTTTAGCACAATCAGAGCTGAGTGGTCATGTGACACAATATAGACAGGGATACAACTTCCTATGAGTGTAAGTTGAACACATGGCCTTTCTATCAAGCAGGAGCTAAAGCCTAAATCATTATTCCCATATGAGAGGCCATGGAATGCAGTCAAGAGTAACTCTGAAACCAAAATACCTTTATCTTGCTACTACATTAGATGTATGATGTGACTTTCAGAAAGTATCTTAAAATCATTGTACTTCAGTTATCTTGCCTGTAAAATGGGGATAGTAATATATATCACTAGAGTTTTTACAAGATAAAATATGTTTAATTCACATAAGCATTCACAACAATGTCTGGCACATTAGAAACTATGCAAATACTACCTCCCACCATCACTATTATTACTGATGTTGAAGCCTGCAAGAACTTTTCCTTCTGAGTCAAGTGCTACTGTAACTTTAACCTAGAGCTGAACTAGGTTACAATGGAGAAAAGGGTGCTATTTACTGTGTACCCATTTTCAAGTGTGTCACCAAAATGCTAGCATTTGGAAACATGCCTTGAACACAATGGTGACCACACAAGTAGATGCTCATTAAATATTTGACATATAAATAAATTAGAGTCCCCAAAGAATACAGGCTAAGAAGCAAGATAGGAAGAAGCCCTTAAACCAAAGTTCCACAAAAGGCTTCCATGTACCTTGAGGAGCATGAAGGCAGACTGGATTTCCCTTCTATGTTTAACAGTGCCTGGGAGGCTCATAGTGCATGAAACCCCTACTTGCTCACTATTCTATGTCTCTGTTGGAACTCTACGTTCTGTGGCTGCTCTATTCTGATTAAGGATACATAAGACTATCTTATGGTAGTGTACATGTCTCCGTACATTATATTAGAGGAAGTAAGTGACTCTCTGAGGAAGACAAAAAGGAAAGCCCACAGTAGGCTTAGCCCTGAGTTAAAATAGTATTTGGGAACTTATTAGCCTTGGATTTCTCTTGCAGGTGGAACCTCCTGATTCCTACCTGTACTACCTATGTGATCCTGGGAAGGCACTTCACTCCTCTGAAGGTCAAGATTCGCTATCTGTAAAACAGGAATAAAAATTCTTGTCCCGCCCATTTGCAGCACAGATTGTTGTGAAGATCAAAGAAGATAACATGCTGTTAATAGAAATGTGCTACTTGGATGTAGGCAGAAATATTCCCTGAGATGGAAAGCTGCTGCAGGTCTTCCTAGACAGAGGTTAGAAGCAGGGGCTCAATGGTACAAAAGCTGGCACTGCAACCAGATGCTGTGCCCCTCGGGGATAAGGACAGTTAATTAAAACCCTTTCATATAGAATCAACATTCTTCATTACAATAATCCTCCTCATTGGAAATACCTAACACCACTCCTCACAGTTCCATAAGGCTTGATCCCAAAGACAGTATAAGTATTGGCCTATATATTTTTCCCCTCACCTTTAGGCAAGAGTAAAGAGGACCTCTCTCCAGTGTGTTGATCCAAACATAAGCTTGGTCCCAGCACAGTACTACAGGGAGATGGTAGAACTTCTGAAAGGTGGGCCTAGTGGGAGGTCCTTAGGTCACTGAAGGTGTGCCCTCAAAAAAGGATTGTGGAACCCAAATAAACCTTTTCTCTATAAGTTAATTATCTTAGGTATTTCTCCTCCACTTTCTCTTTGCTCGCTGGCCTGTGCTGTGTTATTTTGCTTTACCCACACACTTTTGTCATGATGTGCTGCCTTGCCACAGGCCCAACGCAATAGGTACAACTGATTATAGACTGGAACTTCTAAATCTGGGAGCCAAATTAAATCTTTTCCTTTTATAAGTTAATTATTTTAGGTTCTTCATTATTGTCATGGAAAACTGAGTTACCAGGGTATTTAGACATTCCTGTGTTCCCATCAAATATGACTTTATATATAATTGTTCCTGAGTACCTGTAAATACTTAGAGCATAGACTCTAAGCATCATCCCATGGCGCCACATGTTTGGTGCAAAGGGGACCACTGAGAATGATGCCATAGTCACAACCACTCAGTCTTTGTCTCTTTGGTAACAACTCTACAAATACTTTTAAGCTTCTGTCTCTTATGTGATCAGACAAATATTCCCCTGCCACCTCCTGTGAGGGGCTTCCCACCACCAAGAACAAGTCTAAGCCCTTTAAAAAGAGTGTACAAGTCCCTTTGTGACTTAAAGCTACCAAATTCATTTACAACAATCCTCTGAGAAACTATAATTCATATTCACTTTATAAATGAATAAGCCCTAGTGCGCAGCTATTAGGCTCCTTTGCAAAGGCAAAATCAGTTGCCCCAAGTCATAAAGGAAACAAGTCAGTATGAACTGGGTTCCTCCTGAAGGGATGGATATCATACTCCAAAGTATAGATTAAAGTTCAAAACTACCTTCACATGGATTAATCTATGTGAAGCAGGTATTGGGATGGGGCACTGTATGGTGCAGGGGAAATCTTTCCTTTGGGGAGCAACTTAGACACTATCCCTTGCTTCAAGCTGCCAACTTGACTCTTCCCACTCCCATAGTTGCAGCATTAATAATAGACTTGGTTTAAAGACCAAAATGTTCATTTGCATATAAAGTGGCAAATATACCTAAGTTTTGAAAAGCCCCTTAGTAAGGCCAACCTAATGAACCACTACAACTTAGCAAAAACAAAACCAGTTAGTACCCAACATGACAGCAAAACATACCCAATGTTGATCATACTGAGTCATTCACTCAGCTCTGCTGATTTGTTGGCCTCATGTATCTAGAATGTGGCACAACCTATTCATTCTTACCATCACTCTTTAAATTCATCCTCTGTTGTCACTAGAATAATATCACCAATTACTCCCTTGCTTAAAAGTGAAATCAAGATCAGAGTTTTGCTTTATTATTTTAAAATGTTTAACCAACAAAATGGGTAAGAAGTTAAATATTATTTAGTATGTTTATTATTTTAAATTGCCATATATAAATCACCTAAACCTTCTATCCCTCCACAGGCCATAACTACTCTTGGCATATTGTCATTATTTCCTTCTTATCGTTTTCTTGTGTTACAGAGTTGGACTATTCAATTTGATACCCTATTTTTTCCAACTAATGTTATAAGACATTTATTTTTTTTTAAGACATTTATTTTTTTAATACATTTATTTTATTTGTGTATTTTTATGTGGTGCCGGGGATCAAAATCAGTGTCTCATACACGCTTGGCAAGCACTCTGCCCTCTGAACCACAACCCTGGCCCCATGTTATAAGACATTTATTATACCTGTCATATTTAACTTTATTTTTATTGCAGGGCAGTTTTCAATAAGCACCTTTTTTTTTTTTTTTTTTTGAGAAAGAGAGAGAGAGAGAGAGAGTTTTAATTTTTTTTTTTTTTTTTTAAGTTTTCGGCGGACACAACATCTTTGTTTGTCTGTGGTGCTGAGGATCGAACCCGGGCCGCATGCATGCCAAGCGAGCGCGCTACCGCTTGAGCCACATCCCCAGCCCGCACCTTTTTTTTTTTTTTTAATAACTACTATTTAATAGCTTATAATTTTCCTTAAGTGGATTTATCCATAGTTTTAGACTGGTGGGCATTTCAGCTTTTTCCAGTTTCTCACTTCTATAAATGATAGCATCTAAAGGGAAGTTTATTCTATACTAGATTATTTCCTTAGGACAGATTCTCAGAAGTGGAATTACCAGTCAGAATGTATGAACATGTTTATGGTTCTTGAGATACACTGCCTAATTGCTTTCCAAAAGGGCTATACCAATTTACACTGCTATCTCCAATGAACTTGGCAACTACTAGGTGGTCATGTATTATTATCAAACTATGTGTGGGGGTGGAGGGACTGAATTAGACAAAATCCACAAATTGTGGTTCTTACTAATATGTGAAGATCTTTACTAGCATTTGACTGTATAGGTGTTGTGTTTTTGTTTTATTTTGTTTTAAGTTGTAGATGGACACAATAGCTTTATTTTATTTATTTATTTTTATTTGGTGCTGAGAATCAAACCCGGTGCCTCACGCATGCTAGGCAAGTGTTCTACCCCTGAGCCACATCCACAGTCCCTCTACAGAGTTTTGGATGCCACAAAGAAGTTATTGTAGGCAATTAAGCAGAGAGATAACATGTTGAAAAGATTTATTGACTCATTTATTTGAAAATCATTTATTGAGCACCTATTACTGTCAAACACTTATAAAGTACAGTGGTGAATAGAGAATAATCTGCCCAGGAAAACCAGAACCTATGTTTCATGTTGGTAAGAGATATGAAAGGAGCAACTGAAAACTCAGAGACTCATCACTTACCTAAGAAACAGAAGGGAAGGAAAAAGAGAAAACCAAAGAGGAAGGGGCTTCAAAAAGTTCAGATCTTGTTTTGAGGGACAAAATATGAAGGTGAGAGACAGAGTATTTAGGAAAGAGGAAACAGCATATGCAAAGTTATGGAAACATGACAAAGTTTCCATTATTTAGTGATATGTATATGTTCCATTATATGTACTATGGTTTGACCAGTCTAGGATGCAAGAATGCATGTTGCAAGATATGATACCAGAAAGCCTGAATGATGTCCGATAGGGAGAAATTTGTGGCCACTGAAGAGTCTGGTCATTATGGGAGCCAATAACCATTCCTATGTCATATGCTATACAGTGTTTAGTAAGGTAGTACACACAAGTCCCTATAGCTCGAGAGTTTAAACCACCAGTTCAACCTCTAAGCAAAATAACCTGTCTAGTGTCAATTCCTCTTTGTTTCATGTACTAGTAGTCTTCTCTTACCAAGCTATATATATAGAGGTTTACAGATATTTTCTACATCATCTAACACATTGATAGGCACTTGGCAGGGGCTCCAATAACACTCATGGACTTATTTATCAGAGGTGGCTCATGTACAAATATGTATACTCACAAAGCTTTGGCATTGTCTTTATCACTCTGAGCAGACACTCAGCCACTGCTTCTCTTGGCAGATGTCTTGCCTCTAAAGCTATCTCCCGCTTCTTGCTTATTCTGCCAAATAAAATAATGGGCCTGGGTACAAGAAGCTATAAAGTATGTGATAACTAAGGAGCATATCAGGTGGCCAGGAAGGAGACTTGGTGGAACATAAATCCTTCCCCACAGTATATTCCTCAAGCCAAGGACTCCCTCAGCCTACCAGCAGTTTCAAACACTTCCACCTCCCCCACCATAAAAATAAAATGGGCTTTTTCAATTGAGCATAGTTAAAGTCTCTTTTGAGGAGCTCAAGACCTTCTCTAAGGTATTAGTACTTTCTACATTAATGACAACTGACTTAATGGTGACAAAGATATTAGGAGAATGATTACATTAACAATTAATATAATGTGGTATGAGATGTGGGCAGCAGGGTCTGATGTGCTGGCTGAAATTCATCTAAGGAGACTATATTAAAATAATCTGTTTCAATGTCATCTCTCCTCCAAGGCTGATTCAATTCTTGGACAGCAGGGACTACAATCTATTTCATCTCAGCATCCTCACTGCCTTTAAGAAAAGTCCACAGTAGGTACTCAGGGAGTATCTACTGAACTGAGTTTAGCTGAACAATGTACCACTGTACCCACCCCAACCCCTTCCCCATGCATGCTCTTTAAGAAAAGAATCAGGAAAGAGTAAGCAAAACCTGAAAAGAAACATCTTTACAGGGGCTCAATCCATTCTAGCCCTGAGGAAAGGAAGTTTTATAACATAAATGATTTCTTTGATTTAGTAATTGATTATGTGGTAGATGCATTACTAAAGCATTACATTTCTCACTGTTACAACTCTTTTTTTTTTTTTTAAGAGAGAGAGAGAGAGAGAGAGAGAGAGAGAGAGAAACTCCTTAATATCTATTTCCCAGCCTTAGGCCGCACGCATGCCAGGCAAGCGCGCTACCACTTGAGCCACATCCCCAGCCCCATGTTATAACTCTTATCACACTTCTTATCATCACAACAAATTTTATCAAGGACTCAATGATCCTTTTAGGGCCTCTTTTAACTTCTGCCTCTCTCTCTCCTTCCTTTCTCCCTCTGACTCCTCCCTCTCTCTTCCTCTTTCTTTCCCTGAGGCAGGGTCTTGCTTTGTTACCCATGCTGGTCTTGAACTTGAGGCTTTAAGTAACCCTCCTACTTCAGCCTCCTGAACACCTGGGACTGGAGGTGTGTGCCACCACACATAGCTTAGGTCCCTTTTCTTAGAATGATTCTAGAGTCAGACTACTTGGTTCAAATCTCAGCTCTACCATGTTATGAGCTGTATAACCCTGGGCAAATGATTGAACCTCCCTGGGTCATACTTTTCTTATTTGTAAAATGGAAATATTATAGGCCCCTCCCACAGGCTGTTAAGAGAATTCAATAAGGTAATGTACTAGCAAGTTATTCACTCAGGAATTTTCTAAATGAAAATGGCATTATTACTCTGCCCCCATTTAATAGATGACTTCAAATATCACAATCTTTTTAAAAATTTTTTTAGTTGTTGAAGGACGTTTATTTTATTTATTTATATGTGGTACTGAGAATCAAACCCAGTTCCTCACAAGTGCTAGGCAAGTGCTCTATCACTGAGCTATAAACCCAGTCCCAAATATCAAAATCTGAACAGTAAGATTGAAAGATGCTGTTTCATCAATAAAGCAGGACTGGAACCCAATTTCTGATTTGATAACAGACAAAGGATTTTTCTGAGCAGAAATCTGTTGATGTGATGCCCTGATGAAAATTCCTCAGGACTTGAAAGGCTGAGGCAGGAGGATCTCAAGTTCAAGGCCAATCTGAGCAACTTAGCAAGAATCTGTCTCAAAATTTAAAAAATAAAAAGTGTGAGGGATGTAGCTCAATGGTAAAATGCCCTGGGTTTAATTCCCAGTACCAAAAATAAATTAATAAATAAATAAGAAAATTCCTCAGCAAAGATTTTGTTTCCTACCCCCAGGCAGAGACCTAGCCATTCCTTCACCAGAATTCTGATATCCTCCAAAAAACTCTGCTGTGAGAACATCTGCTGCACTTTTGTGTTTGCATACCTGTGCCTCTCCATTAGACTCTGAACTTTTTGAAGGCGAGACTGATTTATTCATCTCTGCAATCCCACCCTCTAGCACTGTGCTGAAACCAGTAGATGTTTAGTGAATTTCTGCTAAAAAACAGGTAAAAGAATCCTAGATAGGGAGAGTAAAAGCTGGGGGTGACTGGTGTCTTTATTCAATATGCTACCAGGAACAGAGGCTATGAGAGGTTGAGTCTGCAGTCCAGACTGCTGAATCTGGGATTCCTATGGTGAGGAAAATATACAAAGTTCTCACCAAGCAGAGAGCAGTAAAAGTCAAATAATGCTATCCTTGTCAGCCACCAACATAGAGAGGGAAACCCAGCCTTCCATCTCTGTATAATCTAGTGACTCAGAGATAAGCCCAACAATTGAGTTCCACCATACCAGTTTTCTAGAACAAATACTGAACAGAGTGTTTTTTAAAACCTAAAGTTCATTCCTGAGTCTTAACTAATTTTTCAATCAATAAATATTCTTGAACATACTAGTACCTGTAAGCTAACAAAAGAACCTATCCCCAATTTGCTGTCTGACCCTTGGATAAGTAACTACCCCTCTCCTAGTGTTAATATCCTCATGTGCCATGTGAAAGATAACCTCAATATCATAGGACTGTTTTCAATATGTGTTGAAGAGTCTACCATACAACTTTGCAAATATAAAGGAGGCTTAAGTAGAGTGCAAGGATAGCCCCCACTAAATGCCAAGGGGACCTCCCTCTGCCAGGGTCTGGATAGAAATCTCACAGCATATTCCTACCCTCAGAACATTGTAGTGAAGATAATGATAGAAGAGTATCAGTGAGACACAAAAAATTTGACATTTCTCTTCAAATGCCTCTAGAGATCTTTGATTACTGGTGTCAAGTCAGAGTGGTTCTCATTGGGAGCTACACTGTGGACCTCCTAGATCGAGTTCCCCTGATACAACCCAAATTTCTCACAGCAAGAATAGAGTTCAGTTTTGTGGGTTACAGGTGCCTTTACAAACACTAAGCCAATTATATGACCCCTGGTCCTTTAACTGTTTGGAAACACTTGATTACCATTAAGCTGTTTCCTCATGAGAAACTAATGTGACTCCATTTTTGAGAAACCAGCCTCTACCTCAGAGCAAAGCCTGTCCAAGGAAGGGGGCGTGACCCTTGTCCTTGGAAAAACCCACAGAGCACTCCTAAGCACATACCCACCCTGCTGAGTTGTTGTCTGTAAATAACAGGAGAGGTCTATGGTGCCAGGTGTCCCTGACTCAGTTAGGCTAGGTGAGGACCCATAGCAACCCCCCTAGCAACCTCCAATCAGCATGAGACAGGGAAAATACCTGGAATGCCAGATGACCCCCAAGTAGTTTATGGTGGTTGATAACATGTTGGGAAACCATGTAGTTTAGCACACAAGCCCCTCGTGGCCTAAACCAATCAGTTCAAACGAATCCCCCTCTTGTACTAACCAATCACCCCTACGCAACTTGTTCCCGCCATTGAATATGCTAATCAATGTTAAGAGTTGTTGTTTGATTTTCCTGTGGTATGGAATGGAATGATTTGCTGTGTGATGTTGTGACACATAGAGTATCCCCCCAAAACCTATAAAATCTCACTGAACAAAGGATTGGGGCTCACTTCCTGGGACCTCTGCATCGGAAACGGTTGTGAGTCCAGGCTCGAGTTTGCAATAAAGACTTGTGTGATTGCATCGGATTCGGCTCCTGGAGGTCTATTGGGGTCCCATGAATCTGGCATAACACTCATTTTTCTTCTTACTGGAACAAACACATCAAAACAGAAAGCTAGATGCTAAAACAATGTTGATTAGTGGTTTACAGAAACCTCTGTAATTTTAGGATTTGTTAGTTAGAAAAGAAAGAATGGTCAAGTACAAATAAGTGGTGTGGTCCAAAAGGGAGTGAGGTACCTTGAGCTTTACGCTTGGTTCTGAGATCCATTATAGGTCTCACCTTCCTCCCCTGGATGATGAAAGAACTGAAGCACATTAGTCTCGTATGAACTCTTCCATGGAAGGTCACTGTTCTTCAAAATATTAAGGGGAATTCCTCAGAAAAGAGACTCCAAGGTCAAATAAGAACAGAACATTTAGCATACTCTATTCACTGACAGTGCCTCCCAACCACTCCCAAAGCCACTTGCCCAGTTAGGCTCTGCGAAGTCAACAATAAAGAAATAATATTATTCAACCTCACTTTTTCCAAATTATTAACATATCTTCTGTGGAATATACAGCTTGAGAAATACACAGATTTCTAGAGTCCCTATCAACTCTAACCTACTATGATTTGCATCAGAAGTATTTAGCCAGTGCCAGAACATCCCTATTTCCCTCCAATATAGTTCTCTTAACCCAGTGAGACACATAAACCATACTCAGGTTAATAGAAATTATGTGTACTTCATTTTACTGATTTTCAAAGGTTCAGAGTTTAAAACATTGAGAAGGGAACGTACAGTGACCTCCTAATACTTTTTCTATACTGTGTCAGCAGTAGAAATGATATGATGTTTTACATATACCACTTAATCCTTGGACAACCACAAGTAGATGTTATTATTTTCACATTGCAGAGAAAGAAATTGAGGCTCAGAGAGTAACTTGCCCAGAGCTGCACAGCTAGAAAGTAGTAAGCTCCACGTTTCAAACTCACAACTACTTATCTCAGATCTTGATTATGTTTTGAGCTCCACCACCACAATTATCAGATGGTTAACAAGCCTACCCTAATCTTCCCTGAGCTTTAGTCTCCTCAATTGTCAAGTGGGAACAGAAATCCTTGCACTATTTCTCTCACAGAGCTGCTCTGTAGTTTATAGCAGTAACAGTTACAAAAGAGTTCTATAATGTGTAAAGATATGAATATTAAAAATATTCAAAACATCATGAATAAATGTTGCTATTACCTTTCATGATTTATAAGGTCCTTGCTGGGTTCCCAGCCATTCTGCCTCAATATGCCAGTTAGGATTTTGATAAATAGGAAATACCAATTTCTCTCAGTATTGATTACTCTTTAGGATGTTTGGCAGAATCAAACCAAGCAAAAAATCAGGTTAAGGAGTCAGGGAATAAAAACAGAAGAATGGGTGGGAACCTGCTGGGAGGCCTACAGCCCAAGTGATCAACACAAAGGAGATGCCAGACTGGCTATGGGGCCTGATTCGTTAGCCTTATCTTAGAATATGCCTAGGAAATAGGTACAAGAGGCCTTTTGGGACAGGAGATCTTAGAAGCTCTTGTATGAGGTGTGTCCAGGAAGAGAAGATAGGCACAGGGGGACTAGAGATGGGAAATGCGACCAGATTAGTCAACTTCACTTTGCTCTGGGATGCAGAATACTCTGGTAAGTGACCTAGGCACAAAAACAGCAGTAGTTCGGTATAAGGCTCTCAACTCATCCTCTAGCTCTGCCTCATCATCCATGCTGCTGTGGCCATCTGCTTTCCCAAGCTTCTGACAGACTAAAGCCAAAAACAACAGCAAAGAATTCTTGGATCTAGGCCCTGGCTGGGGACCAAAAAGTAAGTAACCCAAGTCTGGGTTCTCAGAAAAGGAAGGTGCTGCACCAAGATGGTTTGAGTCTAACTAGAGGTTCTCTTGTATAGCTAATTCCCTGGCACATAGGGTATACTCAAGAAATGTCTGAACTAAACTGAATCAAAGACTATATTCTATGATTTAAGAGTACCTGTTTGGTGTTAAGAGCCCAGGACTGTAGTCCTGGTTCTGGAATGAACAAGTGATTAACTCTGTGAACCTCAATGTGCCCATCTATAAAGCCAGCTCTTTACACCACACACTACTATGAGCAGACAATGATTGAGACAGCACTCTGTAAAGGGCATAAGATGGAAGAGCAGGGCACGGTGCACATAATCTTAAATGTTCAGGATCCAGCCTAGACAAGATCTGAAATAAGTTCCCTTTCTTTCTCCCCTGCTTTTCACACTGTAGACATTCTTTACATTTCTAATGACCTTGAAAGGGGTGGGAGGGAACAATTTGCTGCCTAGGTTGGGGACAGTAAGGTCATCTTTTTACTTTTCAAAGTTTGTTTAGCTCCACTGTACTGCAAAACAGCTCAGGATTTGGATTTTTAATCCTAACTTTTGGTAATCAAAAAAACCTGTAAAACCATGAATAAGTCTTAACCTCTGAGTCTTAATTTTCTCATCTGTAAACAGGGGGGAAATTTCCTAAATCATAAGACTATACTTAAGATTCAATGAATTAATGATATGAAGTGTCTCAAACCCAAAGAATGCCACACCAACACCAATCATTACAAAGTTGTTTCCTCACCAGCTCCTGAGCTACACAAGACATTGGCTATTTCCCACCTGACAGGTGATATCAAAGCCCAGAGGAAATGTTAAAAGTGACACATTGCTTAATCTTTTTTTTCTAATTTTCTTAAACTGTAGATGGACATAGTATCTTTATTTATTTATTTATTTATTTATTTTTATGTGGTGCTGAGATCGAACCCATTTCTCCTATGTAGAAGGCAAGCACTCTACCACTGAGCCCCAGCACATATTACTTAATCTTGACTCTTCCAACAGAGGTAACTATTCCTTTGATTTATATATTCATTGATTTGTTTGCCTCATTGTACTGAAGATCTCTGAGGAAGGGAACTACACAGATCTTATTCATTTTTTTGTACCCCAATGTCTGTCATGGCTCACTTAAAAAACATTAAATAAATATTAACAGAATGATTAACAACATATTGATAGCAGAAACACTTCTGGAATCCAGGATTCTTAATCCCAGAACCTCAGTTCTTTATAACTAAAGAGAAAATTACTAAAACCTCATAGATATGAACTGACTTAACTTTTCATCTTTTCTTCAATTCTTCCATGCTAGCAAGACTCAACATTCCTGGAAAGTCTCGAGTTCCTCACCTTTAACATTCTTCATCTACCACTCTGCTGAGTTAATTCTTATCTAGTGCCCAAAACTTGGAGGACTTTCTAACCTCCCCTGATACTGGGGTCAAATATTCTCTTACTCCAGGTCTGATTTGTTTTATTACAGAATCCTAGTACACAAAATATGCCAAAATTATCTGTTGAAAGTTGAATGGATGAAATATTGAGTCTAGAAATCTAAAGTAGAAATATTCTTGATCTGGATATCAGATGGCCTGACTGATTCTAATTCTGACTTCACCACTAACATACTTGGGGTGATCTTAAACAAATCCCAATTCTTATTTGGATCATCCACAAATAAGTTATCATTCATCAATGATTTCAGAAGGTCCTTCCAGTGGTGATGGTGAGACTTAAGATTCATGTGAAGTGCCTCTGATGCAAGCTGTATGTTCCACAGAATAGGAAGCTAAACACCTGCAGCCCTCAGCAGCCCTAGGCACATAGGACTCTGCTGAGAGTAGCCTCCCAACCCACTGATGTATTTAATTCCTCCTGATGAAGTACCAAGAATAAATTGTAGGGGAGCAGCAGAGCATTTTAATGAGTCCAGAGACTAATGAATCTTTTCCTTCCTGTGTCAATTAGAAATTCAAAGCTACATCTCCAAGGACCAATTTATTGGGAACAGGAGAGAAGCCTTTTGTTCATCAGCTGCTGCCTGAGTTACCTGCCCTGCCCCCTGTATATCTGCTAGATAACAATTCTTCTTAATCAGGTATGATGGTTGGTGGGATAGAGGCTGAGCTGAAAGTTTCCTTTTTGCTCAGTATTTCTGGGGTCTGATATGAAGAAGGAGAGGAGGGATCCAGGGCATTTTTTAGGGTGAGGGTAGAAAGTGGGGGTGGTTAAAGACTCAGAACAGCCCTGACTTTACTGCCACCTCCTAGAGATACTAGTCTTCAAGGAGCTAATAGCAACAGATAAACTTGCCAAAGTTTCAGGTACTGTACGATATCAATTTACCTACAGTATTTTGAGTTCTCACAACAACCTCAAAAGCAGTTAGCAACAGCATTATTTTAAACAGGTAAACTGAGGCTCTGGGAGAAATAGTAAGAATTAGGTTAGGGAGCCAAGCACAGTGGCACATGCCTGTTTTCCAAGTTGCTCAGGAGGCTGATGCAGGAGTATCACAAATTCAAAGCCAGCCTCAGCAACTTAGACCCTGTCTCAAAAAATAAAAAGGGCCAGGGATGAGGCTCAGCAGTTAAGCACTCTGGGGTTTAATTCCTAGTTAAAAAATAATAATAATAATACAAGTAGTAACAATCTGACAGGGATCTGAACATCTGAACTGATGTCTATTCAATTCCAAAGACTTGGCTCTATCAAAGCAACAGCTGCCTTATCCAGAGGCCAGCAGTGATGTCCTGAATGGCAAAGATGGCCCACAGGCAGCCACAGCAACCTTGGACACTTGGCAACACATATAGTCTATCCAGGTACAAGTAAAGGTGGCTGTGTATTGCTAGTCCTTCCATTAGGTGGAGTTAGCAATCACCACCCCAGAAGATAATTCAGTGTTACCATCAACACTACTTTCAATCCTACCCAAGAAATCTTCTGATTTTGTCGATTTGTAAGGAATTCCAATCCTTGATCTAATGGCTCCCAGCATGTAGGGCCAGACCAGTTGCTACTGCTCAGTCATCAGAAACATTTCCCAAGGTGAGTAGGTAAGCAAGTCATGTTTCCAAATGGTTATGAGGTTGAATTTTAGGGAAATTCTCTCGGAAGGAAAAATACAATAGAATAAAGTCCAGTTTACATAGCTAAAAATTCACAAAGCAACAACTGGAACATAGGTACATACTAAATCCTAACCTGGCCTCAGATAAATATAAGAATAACCAAACCTATAAATAATGAGATCTGTGCTAAAAAAAAAAAAAATAACTTTTACCTTGCCATAATATCCTGCTGTAGATTCACAAGCTAAAGCACTTAACACAGTGTTTAGCACAGAGAAACCTACCCAAGAAATGTTAGCTATTAGATAATTAGAAAAAAGGGAGAGGGCTTTCAGGAAGGGCCTTTGAGTGAAGTAGAGTTTCCCTTTACAGAATACTTAATAAATACACACACACATAATACCTTAAATAATCCTTCCAGTAACCCCAGGTAGCAGGTATTAACAGCCCCATTTTATAGATGAGAAAACTGCTCTCTGAACATAAGTAACCTGTTTGAGATTACTTTGTCCCAGTATGTGCCAAAGCTGGAATTTAAATCTAGATATAGCCAACTTCAAACCTAATTCTTCTTCCATATTTCTTCTCTGGAAGTTAAGATGAGCTGGCATAAAGAAGAATGAAGTCATGGTATTTGCTGGCAAATGGATAGAACTGGAGACTATAATGCTAAATGAAATAAGCCAATCTCAAAACCAAAGGCAAGACAGTACAATGAATCAGACATACCATTCCTATGTTCATATATGAACACATGACCAGTATAACTCCACATCACATATAATCACAAAAATGGGAAGTTATACTCCATGTGTGAATGATGTCAAAATACATCTACTGTCATATATAATTAAAAAGAACCCCCCCCCCCAAAAAAAAAGACTGGGGCTGGGCTTCAAAGTCTGAATACTGACTGGTGGTTAAGAACAGACTGCTAGTTCAGATATGAAGGTAGCAAGAATGAGGGTGGGAAATTAGCAACATGCTATCTTTGCAGAGGATGTAGTTAAATAAAGACAATAGTCAGAATAAGACAGTAAATTCACATGACAAAGCCCAAATAAAAAAGGTGAAGAAAAGGCACATTGCAGGAGGCCCTAGCTGCTCTTGCCAACGAAATAGGTAACAACTTTGTTTTACTGGAGACTAATGAAAGAGATGTAGCATGCAGAAAATTATGACCCAGAGACTGGAAGGCAAGAGAACTGGAGAAAGGAAATTAAGTTCTGCCAATAACTAGATAAATGGTATTGGGCAAGTCATTGCCTTTGGATTTTTCAGAGACTGAACTAACAGATGTCTGCAGACCCCTCTAGCTTTGATCTTCCAGGAAATACTCTTTCACCAGGTTATGTGAGCAAATGTGGGTGAGAGAAATGCTGGTAAAGAAAGCTGAGTGTGGGACATGAGAATAAAGATGTTAAATGGGATTCAAGTTAAGACTGGGCAAAAGCCAGAAGATGGCAGGAAGCTGAACCACAAAAGTATCAACCCTGCCCTTGCTATTAACTTGCTTTGTGGTTCTGACTACATGTTGGCATCATTTCCTCACTGCCCAAATGGACCTCAGGGCTTTGTTCTGGTCACAGCTGCCCCCTCTTCCTGTCTCTTTCCCCTTGCCAGTGCTGCTCTAGTCACACTGCCTGCCTTCTAGTTATTCTACACACTTTTACTTCAGGATCTTTTCACCTGTTCTTCTCTCAGGTCTCAGGTGGAAATGATCTTCCTCCTCCTTTTTTCTTCTTCTTTACATTTTTTCATTTTCTATCTCCCCCACTAAAATAAGTTCCATAAAAATTCAGTCTTTGTTTTGTTCACTATTGTATCACATCTCTAAGAGCTATATCAAGCATTTTATGGAATGAATATGCTTGTAAACTAGTGGTGTTCTAAGGTTCTTTTTGATTCCTACATGCTGTGACTAACTTATAGGTTTGTGGAACTGAGGAACACTTCAGAAGTTCCAGGCCTAGAGTGAGCTTAGGTTTAACCTATCCTTCTGGCTCCAATTTTTGAGATTTGCTTTATCTCAGGAGTACTTCAAATTTAAAACAAACAGCCTAATACACAGTTAAATGCACAAGTAGACAAATAATATTAATTCATGAATCATGAACTCATGAATACATATCATGTAATTCATGAATTCAATGTCATATGCTAAGTGTAAACTGTAAACACAATAATCTGGAATACTAGGTCTGGCTTAAAGTCTGGCTTACTTTGGTAACTTCATACTCCTATTTCTGAAATCCTATACTCTAGCTACATTGAACTGTTTTCCCTTCTCTGAAACATAACACTTAAGTCTCTTATACACTTAGTATCTGTGGGAAGCCATTCTCGCACGTGATTGGGCACCTCCCGGATTGGGTGTGAGGCGTTCTGGCCAAACTGTGTTGGAGCTTTCCCCACCCTCTCCAGATGTGAGAGCCTGTCCGTGTGTGGGTGTGACTGACCACTGACCCTGAGGCCAATCACTGACCCTGACCTTGGAATGCTGCTCCCCTCGACCTTCATTGGATGGAATTTTCCCCTGAATTTCTTGTTCCCCAATAAAAGGCCACTCCCTGGCATGCTCTCTCTCTCTCTCTCCTGCTAGCCCTGAGTAAGCCTTGCTGCCCCACCGGGTGGTTCGAGGTGAGAGCCAGAGAAGTGAGAGCGTCTGGGACCTGGTCATAGAAAAAGGTAACTGAGTCTGTGTGTTTTATTTTGATCTCACTAGTTAACTTCTATGCCACGAACCTCTTTAATGAAACCAGTGTGCTGGTCGCCTGGTGGGAAGTATCCCCTCCTCCAAGCTCCTAAAACACTATTCGTGCTTCTATTATACCAATCATCACTGTGGTCTACTTACTTTACCTGATTGTCCTCCTTAACTGTTCATGCATTCCAATGGCCTTAATGGTATATTTGGCTCCTCCTTACCAAGAACTTATTCCTGTGACTGGCACAAATGTTCACAAAATTTTATGTTAATATAGCCCCACAATTAAAAATGTTTCCTAACTGTCACTGGCAGACTTGATCGGGAACTTGTCCTTCATATTATCTAAGTTTCCCTATGAACTGCCATAGAACAGATAGCATGAGAGGAAGGGGGCTGAAGAGGCTGGACAGAAAGGAGAGAAAGAGACTTTGCAGAATTTTGAATGTCATGCTGAGGAGATGGGAATGATCTTAACAGTTTTCACAAGCAGGGAAGTGATAGGAGTAAGATCTCTTAAAACCCAGGAAAGAGAAATGAGTTATATTTCAGGGGCAAAGATGGAAGTGAATAATAATTTAAAACAATCCCAGTGAAAAATTATTTAGGATATGGAATTGGTAGCAGCAGTGGAGATGAGAAGATGGGCAAAATATGTTCAGAGATAAAACAACATAATGAAAGCAGGTGTCTACTTTACCAAAGAGTGAACTGTCTCTGTGCACAAGATAAACTTCCTCCAAATGAACTCTAACTCTTTGCACCCAATATGGCCCCAAGGGCAACCATGAGCAAATAAAAAGCCTTTTTGGCCAGGGAAAGGGGAAGAAGTCAAGGATTAGGAAAGAGCAGCAGCCCCCAGGGGCTGGGGTTGTGACTCAGAGGTAGAGCGTTTGACTAGCATGCTGAGGCACTGGGTTCAATCCTCAGTACCAAATAAAGTAAAATAAAAACATTGTGTCCACCTATAACTAAAAAATAAATATTAAAAAAAAAAAAAAGAAAGAGCAGCCTGCAGGCCACTGAGTAGAGTTACAGGGAAGAGAACTCAAGATATTGCTGATGGCTATTACCTGCAGAAACTTCCCAAAAGAGGCCAGTCTGTGTCCTGAGCAGAAAGGTATCTTCCTAGGTTGAGACAGCTTTAGCCAGGTTTAATACAAGAGGCTTTGATAGTTCAAGTGGTTCCATATTAAGGAAAATTATTCAAAACTTGAATGTAAGGCAAGAAGATGATTGTATGGCCTTTTGGGACATTCTTTATTATGCATCTAAGAGCCATCTGACACTTGGAAAAGGGAATTTTGTTTGACTTATTCACAAACCAATAGGGCCCAAATGTTTTAAAATTCTGCAAAGTTAGAGGTTAATATGTAGAAAACTGAGAAGATAGACTTTTTTTTTTTTTTTTTTTTGAGGGTAACTGTACAGGTTACATTTTCAGGACATTAAACAATTTTGGATCTAGTTTAGCAATTTTATTACAGTAATCCTTTTTTCACTAACAACCTAAATCCAGTTTCTCAGCTATTCTTTTTCTCCTGGTTTCCCTATTAATTAAAACTTGATGCATGGTCATTGGGTATATGCCTTGACAAGGGTACCAAACCCACAGGCTTGCAAATGTCACAGAACAAGAAGATGGGAGGCAAGAGAAACCTGAAACCCAGGCAGAAGATGTCACAAATGGTCACTTAGGAAATGACACAACGACAGAAAGCCCAATGTAGAAGAAAGGGCTCTAGGCTGAGGGTCAGAACATCTGCCATTTGTTCATGGTATGATCCTGGGCACATTACTGCCTTTTGCTGGGCCTCAATTTCACAATTACAAAATAGGAAAGTTGGTCACAATGGTGGTTTACAAACTGTGTTCCGGGGAACTCTGCAGGTTTAAGGGATATGCCTCAGGGGCTGTCTTTGGGAAGAGTAGTGGGGAGGCTGACCCATTAAGGCCTACTGCTGTTCCTTCAACCAGAGATGCTCTATTGTTACACATTTAAATAAAAGGTTCCTCTGTAAACCTGATAATTGTCAAGTAAGATCCATATTTGATATCCTGAAGTTCCAAAATTTTATGGCAAATGATGTTGAGAAAAATTTAAACACGAAAATATCTCCTCTCACCCTATGCCTCAAAAGACATCATCTAAAGAAGGCTCATTAAGAAATCCCTAGCAAAGCCAGGTGCAATGGTGCGTGACTATAATCCCAGCAACTCTGGAGGCAGAGGCAGGAGGATTTCAAGCTCTAAGCCAGCCTCAGCAATTTAGCAAGGCCCTAAGCAACTTGGTGAGACCCTGTCCCTAAACAAAATATTAAAAAGGGCCGGGGATGTGGCTCAGTAGTTAAGGGCTCTTGGGTACAATCCCTGGTACAAAAAAAAAAAAAAGAAAAAGAAATACCTAGGGCACAGAGGAGGGCTTGGAAAAGGGAAGAGAATAAGGGACTGCCCCTTTTGCAACTGAAGTGGGTAGGCTCAATACCAAAAAGAGAATCCTCTTAGGGAGGACTTAAAAACTCTTCCTCATTATCAAGATTGAAGTTTTGTACTCTAGCCCTGGTTCTAGCACATAAAGGCAGTTTCCTTCTGTTTCTTCATACTATGATCTCTGAAGGTAAAGTGCTTTGTAAATTGAAAAGTGAGTATGGACAGAACAATTTTATTTCTTAAATCTTTTACATGTGTATGTCTCATATGTCTCATCTTCTGCCCAGTCCCTGGAGGACATTCATCAGGTTAAAATGTACAGACCTCTTTTTCTTTTTCTTTCCCTGTATTTCAGAAGTGGGTACAGAAATGGTGGGCTTAATGCTTGAAGTATTCCATCCATTCAACTTAAAAGTGACAAATAGAATTTGCTTTTTACTAGGAAATCTGTTTTCATGTTGAAGATGAAAAACTGGTCTCTCAGCTCTTGGATCTCTAGGCCCCACACCTAGGTTCTAGAGAAGGTGGTTTGAGACAAGGTAAAGCAGAAACTTGGGAAAATGTACTAAAGGCATGGAAGATATTTTTATTATGCCTGGATCACCAATTGTTCCTTTTTGGGTACTTCTGAATACAGCCCAGAAAGACTGCAGCCAAAGGCCAGGGAGGCAGTACAATACTCAAGAACGAGTTCACCTATAGGTCAGGAGGTCCTGAGTTCAAATTCCAGCTCTTTGACAGACTAGACATTTAGACAGTAAATTTATTTAGTTCACTCTGGAGCTATTGGTACTTAGAGAGTTAGCAAGATTGAAGACCTATCATAAACCTGGCACACAATAGGCACAAAATAAATGTTACTCAAGGGGAAAAAGAGCAAACTAGTACAAAAGACTGAATGTGAATTCACGCATCAGGTAAGGAAGACTTAGGGACAAACCCTAGTTAGCAACAGAACAGAGTTGTAAGTTGATCAGAATGGGAAAGAGTTGATTGGGAGAATATGTTGTGCTATTCTAAAAGCATATGGATCTTGTACCAGCCAAAGCAAATCAAACACGAGTGCTTATGGAACACTTGTTTCTAAAACAAGTATGGGCTGTGTTATTGACACACGCCACAGGGGATTTGAGAAGGCTGTTGGTGGGGATGTTAAGAAAGCTGACATGCTTTCAGTTCTAATCTTTGCTACTGCATACATATGGGTACAATTGACCTTGGCCCTAGAGAAAAAAAAATTGTGGAATGAGACACAAGAAACTTGGGTTCTGGTCCGAGCTCGAACCTGAGCAAGATACTTCATATTTCTCAGGCCTCAGTTTTTTCTTTCGTGTTCTAAACAATAATTCTCTATGTGCCTACTCAATTATCACTATCCCCACTTTCAATCAATTGTACTATGGTTCACAAAGATTTAGGTAGTACTGGCAGGAACTGGAATTCAGAGTCTACTATATTGTCTCTCAGTATTAAATGAGGGGGTGGATCAGGTGAACCAAAGTGCTAGGAGCCACAAACAAAATATAAATGGCACCTTTGGTTGTAAAGTGACGCCAACTAGCCACTGAGGTATTATTATGCTAAGATTTACATTCATATGCAAATTGGGCTCCTGCTGTTCACCTTGGCTTGCTACAGGACTCAAGTTACCGGACTGCTGGAGAGTTCCCATTGGTTGGGGAAAGATAGTAGGAGGAAATTCCGGGGAAGGTCCGGGACCCTGGCTCCGGGAGGCGCGCGGTTCCGGCAGACGCCCGCATGGGAGGACCGGGTTTGGCTTGCCTGCGGCGGCTTTTTCAAAATAAAGTTTTGTTCCTGCTTGACTGGCTCGTGATTCTGTGCCCAGCCAAGACTGCGGCATTTGGTGGCCCGTACGGGGAACGCCTGAAACTTAGAGGTGAGTAAAACTGCTCGCCCCTGAGGGAAGGCGACAGAATGGGTGAACATTTAAAAAAACAATGTGTTCTTGTTTTGATTTATTTTGTTTTTATTTCAAGCTCCCTAGCCCTAGAATTTTCTCAGGCGAACTGGGAAAAATGGTTGGCTCAAGGTTTGAAGTTATTCGGCCCTGAGAAAGAGAAAATTGATACAACCATTGTCTGTTCCGTTTTTGTTTCATTCTGTTTTGGCTTTGTTTTATCCTATCTTATTGGGTTACGTTACCTTTATAGTAGATTAGAATCCAGTAAAAAACAAACCGAAAAACTGCTAAGTAAATTGTTAGAGGTCCAAACTATGGTAGAAAAAAACGCTAGGTCAAACAAAAGAGAAGGTCTCTCAAGCTAGTCAGACAGAAGAAAATTTAAAGAAACCAAGCTTAGAGGAAAAGCAGCCATCAGGTGGAGAATTACAACAGGAGGTTGCTACTAACTCTGTTCTATCACCAGAGGGCGTAACTCAACCAACAGCTCCATCTACCGCTGAGCGGCCCTCAACTCCCATAATTGATGGACGGAATTCTGAGGCAGGACCCCAAAGATTAGCATGCCCTGTACTTGAGCAGGCAGGAAGGCAACGAATTCACCGTGCTTTAGATTTCAAAACAATAAAGCAATTAAAGGAGGCTATAACGACCTATGGGCCGCAAGCTCCCTTCACAATAAGCATGGTCGAATCTGTTACCAACTTGGACATGACACCAGCAGATTGGGCTAACATGTGTCGATCTGTGCTAAACGGAGGACAATATTTATTATGGAAAGTTGCCAATGAGGAATTTTGCATGGAGACAGCTAGGCGAAATGCAGAAGCTGGTTATCCTCAAAGAAATATAGAAATGCTTTTGGGGAAGGGACCTTATGAGGGTCAAAGACAGCAAATTGAATATGACCCTGGCGTATACGCACAGATTGCTGTAAATACAGTTAGGGCATGGAAAACTTTACAGGGGCATAAAGACTTACAAGGTCAATTATCTAAGGTAATACAAGGAACTAATGAACCTTACGCTGAATTTGTAGATAGACTTATTCAGTCAGCCTCTAGGATATTTGGTAATACAGAACAGGTAATGCCATTTATAAAACAACTGGCTTATGACCAAGCAAATCGTTGCTGCAGAGAGGTCATTAGACCATGGAGACATGAAGATTTAAACACATATATTAAATTATGTAGAGACATTAATGAACAAGAGCAAGTCTTAGCAGCAGTACAACAGGCTTTAGATGCCAGGCCAAAAACATGCTATAATTGTAATCAAACAGGACATTTTAAAAGGAGTTGCCCCATAAGAGGAGGGTTTAACAAAGCGGGGTATCAAAGGAATAGAATACCGGGTATTTGCCCACGATGCCATAGAGGGAAACATTAGGCTAATGAATGCCGTTCTCAAACCACCATAGAGGGTATTCCGTTATCAAAAAACGGACAAAGACCAAGTGTTTACCCACGATATCATGGAGAAAGGTATCAAGCTCCGTTGCCAAAAAACGGACTAAAAGGCCCAATGCCCCGGGGCCCAAAACCACAAATATATGGGACAATGGAGGAACCCAACAGCACCATCAAGGTAGTGCCCAGGACGCATTATCCATTAAATCCCTCATCAGACAAACTAGAGGGAGCGCAGGGCTGGACATCTGCTCCTCTGCCAGAGCAGTACTAACTCCAGAGATGGGAGTTCAAATCATTCCCACAGGAGTAAAAGGACCTCTTCCCCAGGGAACAGTAGGCTTATTATTGGGACGCAGTTCTTCTACACTAAAAGGACTTACGATAAGTCCTGGGGTAATTGATCCCGATTATGAGGGTGAAATAAAAATTATAGCTAGTTCTCCAAGAGGTATATCAGTAATTTCACCAGGAGATAGAATAGCACAGTTATTAATAATACCCAGCCTGCATGATAAATTTTCCAGTCGTAATGTAGAAAGAGGTTCCAAGGGATTAGGCTCCACAGGTGTAGATTGGGCTATGCTGTCTTTGAATTTAGATTCTCGCCCAATGCTAAAATTAAATATACAAGGACATAACTTTAATGGGCTGCTAAACACAGGAGCTAACCTTAGTGTCATCTCTCGTCAAAAATGGCCAAAACATTGGCCATTACAACAAACCACTCAAACGCTTCGAGGCCTAGGAGTGGCGACTAATCCCCATAGAAGTGCTATGGTATTAGATTGGAGGGATCCTGAAGGATGTGAAGGAACTATACAGCCCTATGTATTGGATCATCTTCCCGTAAATTTATGGGGACAAAATGTCCTAGATCAATTAGGATTGACATTAACAAATAACATCAATCCTAATGCGCCCACTACTAGGGCTAAACAAGGCTTTAGGAAAGAAAAAAGATTAAGAGAACAAAAACAAGGTATAACAGCACCTATTCAAATAGATCAAAAAATAAATAAACACGAATTGGGTTTTCAGAAAGGGCCACTGAGACAATCAAAATTACTTGGAAATCAGAAAGACCAATGTGGGTTCCTCAGTGGCCCCTGACTAAAGAAAAGATACAAGTAGCCCATGACTTGGTCAGACAACAATTAGCGAAAGGACATATACAACCT
The DNA here is from genome assembly GCF_964194105.1 of Spermophilus citellus. Taxonomy (NCBI): domain Eukaryota; kingdom Metazoa; phylum Chordata; class Mammalia; order Rodentia; family Sciuridae; genus Spermophilus; species Spermophilus citellus. The sequence continues at coordinate 24,189,968 of NC_138185.1, forward strand.
TCCGTATCTCCCCATAATACTCCCATTTTTGTCATTAAAAAGAAATCTGGTAAATGGAGATTATTACAAGATTTAAGAGCCATTAATAATGAGATGGTTATTATGGGACCTGCTCAATCAGGGATTCCTCAATTGTCTGCTTTACCAAAAACCTGGCATGTTTTAGCTATAGATATTAAAGATTGTTTCTTTTCAATTCCAATTCATCCCGAGGATAGTCCACATTTTGCATTTACTATCCCTGCACTGAATCATGAAGGTCCTGATCAGAGATATGAATGGAAAGTACTCCCTCAAGGGATGGCTAACAGCCCAACTATGTGTCAAATTTATGTTAATAAAGCAATCCAGCCACTTAAAAACCAAAATCCTGAACTACAAATATTTCACTATATGGATGATGTGTTATTGGCACATAAAAATAAAAACACATTACTAGAATGTTATGCCACACTTACAAACTTATTGAAAAATTATAATCTAGAGATAGCAATAGATAAAGTACAATTAAATCTTCCAATTAATTATTTAGGAGTTCTATTATCCTCAACCATGGTCCGTCCACCAAAAATTCAAATACGAGTAGATCAACTCAAATCACTTAATGACTTTCAAAAGTTATTGGGAGACATAAATTGGATAAGGCCTTATCTAGGCATACCAACAGGAGAATTAAGACCTTTATTTGATATTCTAAAAGGTCCATCAGATCCAAATTCACCCCGCATGTTAACGCCTAAAACAAAAAAAACATTAAAAATCATTGAAACGTATATGGAAAATATGCATTTGGATAGAATTGATATAAGTTTGCCTTTATTATTTATTGTACTACCAACAAAAAATATTCCTACAGGAGTATTTTGGCAAGAAGGTCCATTATTGTGGATACATTTATCTTATTCTCCTAACACTATTCTTACTAGATATCCTGAGGCTGTAGGACAATTAATACTCAAAGGAATAAAAGCAGCTAAGGGAATATTTGGGATTTCTCCCAATAAAATTATCACTCCATATACTATGGATCAAATTGATGAATTAGCTAATGAGTTAAATACTTGGGCAATAATCATGTGTAAAACTAGTGTTTCATTTGATAATCACTTACCATCTAATCCTTTGTTGTCTTTTTGGTCTAAGCATCCTGTAGTTTTTCCAAAAATGACAAGAAAAACCCCTATCATAAATGCTCCAAATATATTCACTGATGGGTCAAACAATGGTACAGCAGCAGTAGTTACTCCTGATCAAACCTTTACATTTTTAGTTCCCAAACAATCAGCTCAAAAGGTAGAGCTTAATGCAGTATTACAAGCTTTTATGATGTTTAAAGATTCTGTATTTAATTTATTTTCTGATAGTCAGTATGTAGTTAATGCTATAATATCCCTTGAAGATGCTGGTAGGATTTCACCTTCTTCTACTGTTTTCTCTTTGTTTTCTGCTATACAAAGTCTAATCTAGGACCGAAAAGATCCATTCTTTATAGGTCATATCAGGGCACATACAGGATTGCCTGGAGCCCTTAGTATGGGCAATGAACTAGCAGATAAATCTACACATGACATACATATTTTCTCCACAATAGAAGAAGCTATAAATTTTCATAAAAGGTTCCATGTCAATGCTAATACTTTACAAAAACGTTTTAAAATAACTAAAGAACAAGCCAGACATATAATAAAACAATGTCAAAATTGTGTGACATTTTTACCACAAGTTAATCTTGGAGTCAATCCTAGAGGACTGATACCTAACCATATTTGGCAAATGGACGTCACACACTTGCCAGAATTTGGAAAATTAAAATATTTACATGTTACAGTTGATACCTCTTCCGGATTTTTGATGGGCTCCCTTCATGCCGGAGAAAAAACTAAAGATGTTATAGCTCATTGCTTACAAAATTTTGCCACTGTGGGTGTTCCAAAACAGTTAAAAACGGACAACGGTCCTAGTTATACTTCCACCTCTTTTAAACAATTTTGCTCATCATTTGGTATTACTCACATAACAGGAATTCCATACAATCCACAAAGACAAGGCATAGTTGAAAGAGCTCATCAAACTATTAAAATGTACTTATTAAAACAAAAGGAGGGAATTGGAAAGGGGTATATATCCCCCAAAGATAAACTTAAAATAACCCTTTTTACTCTAAACTTTTTAAATTTAGATTCATCGGGACTTAATGCTGCGGAAAGACACTTGTACCCCAAAAATGTACATAAGCCTAAGGTACTTTGGAAAGATATTCTAACAGGACAATGGAAAGGCCCCGATCCAGTCATAGTATGGAATCGGGGTGCTGTCTGTGTTTTCCCACAGGATGAACAACAACCGATTTGGATTCCAGAGAGATTAACTAAAACAATTTCTACAGAAAAAGAAGATGATTTGACTCAAATTCATAACAGCTGACATCCAGAGCTCCAGCTTGGCTATTCTTACATCTGCGGCAGTGATTAACCAAGGTGTTTTTTTTTTCAATATCTATTTTATTATTACATTTTTCCCACACCATAAAGTTCTATTTTATTTTATTTTATTTATTTATTTATTTTTTGAGCTCATACAAACCTAGGTTAATGTTTTTCTGATCAGTTTTATTTTTTGACTGTGTTTTATTTTTTGACGGGTTGATCTGATTACAATGGATTCAACCTAAGACAGGAAGCTGACGCCTAAAGGTCAGTTCTCCCATGACGGGTAAGAACCATATGTTAAATTGGACAACCTACCAGACACGGTCCATAGCCACATTACTTGTTGCTTAATTAAACAGAAGGGGGCAGATGCTAGGAGCCACAAACAAAATATAAATGGCACCTTTGGTTGTAAAGTGACGCCAACTAGCCACTGAGGTATTATTATGCTAAGATTTACATTCATATGCAAATTGGGCTCCTGCTGTTCACCTTGGCTTGCTACAGGACTCAAGTTACCGGACTGCTGGAGAGTTCCCATTGGTTGGGGAAAGATAGTAGGAGGAAATTCCGGGGAAGGTCCGGGACCCTGGCTCCGGGAGGCGCGCGGTTCCGGCAGACGCCCGCATGGGAGGACCGGGTTTGGCTTGCCTGCGGCGGCTTTTTCAAAATAAAGTTTTGTTCCTGCTTGACTGGCTCGTGATTCTGTGCCCAGCCAAGACTGCGGCACCAAAGCATTTCTAGTATTGAAAACTAAATGATTCTTGGTGGCTTAAAACTGGAGTTTCAAAAGCATTCTAAATACTCAGCACTAGACAAAGCCTATCTACTTAGAATCTCATTCATAATAGGCAAAGCCTAGCTGGATGAAAAACCTTCTCAAATAATTCTCCACACTCAGGGCAAAAGCTGGAGTACAAACACAACTTGAGGGTCCTGAAAGAATAGAAAATGAAATTCATAAAGTTATCCCTGGATAGGCTCTCGGAGAAAACTCTAACTTAACTTACAGATGGAGATAGAGAGGTCACAAAAAGAAATAGCTTGGCTGGAAACAGCCAGTAAGTAAGTAATGGAGCACAAACTGGGTCCTATGCTCATGGTTTTCCTCACAGTTGCTAGCCACTTGGTCTTCAATCTTCCAAGCCATTTTGACCTTCACTTTGATATTTCTTTTCCAAATGGTGGGTGACAGTTACTGCCCCTAGAGCAGATTACCAGACTCTGCCAACACCTTTTTACTATAAATAATGGCTCCTTCTTTGTAACTGCCCCTGGTATATCCTTTAGCAGGACTGAAGTTGAGGTTTCTTCTTTTGCCTCTCCTGATGATGTCTTAGGACAACAGTGTGCCTTTGGAGGCTAGAACTGGAAGGGACATCAGCAATTACAGATCAACACTTTCATTTCATTCCATCCTTGAAAAGCTGAGGAAACAGGTGGGAAGGATAGCTCAGTGATGGAGTGTTTACCTAGTATGTATGAGGTCCTGGGTTCGATTCCCAGCACCACAAAAAAAAAAAAAAAAAAAAAAAAAAAAGCTGAGGCCCAGGAATAAATACTTTCCCAAGGTTGAATTAGTAGAATAAATTTCAGAATCTGACATTCTCCTTTTTCAATCTAACACTAAACACATGGTTTCCCAATTTATTTCAATCACTGGTAATTGAACACCAATCCAGGTTAAGTTTTTTTGCTTGTTTGTTTGTTTTGGCACTGGGGATTAAACCTAGGGGTGCTTAACCATTAAGCCACATCCCTAGCCATTTTTGAGACAGGGTCTCCCTACATTGCTAAGGCTGGCTTTGAACTTGCAATCCTCCTGCCCCACCTCCTGAACTAATGGGATTACAGGCATGTGCCACCTGGCCAGGTTTTTGTTTTTTTGATTTAAAAAAATATTAGCATCAAAATATCCACAGAAAGTAGAATTGTTCTCATCTTGCAGTTGTAGACTACAGCTCAGAGAAATTAGTGGGAAATACAAGAACAAGCCAGATCTTGGTAAATCTGGCTCTAAAGCCCCCCTCTTTCTCCCAACATCATATGGCCTAAGGTTTTAAAGAATATACATAATGGTGAGGAAGATGCAGCTAAATAATCTTCCCAGAGACCAGCTGTTCCATAGGTATCTTGTCTCTTGCCCTATACATTTAGTTCAGTTAACTCGACAGATGATTCAAACTGAAGAGATGGAAGTGGGTCATGATGAATATAGGAGTGGAGAACAGAGATGCAGATAACACAGATAATTCCCAAAGAAGCAATTTGTTTTATGTTAATTGGGTACTTTATAGAATATACTTTTCCCCCTGCATTTGCCCAATTAGACAAGTCTCCTTCATTTATCTCTTACTCATCTCAGGATTAGCACCACAGTTGCTGATGGACCTTGGTTTCCTGAATTATGGTTTTCCATTCTCCTAACTTGGTTTTTGATCTCTTGCTATATTCTTAAATTCAGGACTCTGTCTCTCTGCCACAGCCAACATCCCTAGAACTGCCTTCTAGCTGATCTGACCTAGAGGATCTGTCAGTCACTTCAATATTTGATTGATCTTCTGTTTTTCCAGTGAAAAGCAAGAAAGATCCCCCTTAGTTTTAATGAAAACAGGGCAACTCAGGACCCAATGGGGCACAGAGCTTTTTTTTTTTTTTTTTTTTTGCATGCTATTCCTTTCTAGGAAACAAGCTGGACCTTATTGCTTTGCTGTGACAGCAACCTTCAAGAAAGCCAGCTGTTTCTCAAACCAAAGTAATAAAATATGGCTCAAATCCCTGGGTGTGGAATGAATACAGACAGCTGCTTCTTATAAGTTGCTCTGGCAGTCTCCCTCATATTCCTCCCGACAGAATTCTCTAGTCACCATGATGCTTATACTGGCAGACAGTGGGCCTCCTGCCTTTTAAGGTACTAATGCCACTTTGATCAAACATTCATCTCTACACCTTGAAAGATGATGATGCACTGCTACTGCTCTTGGATCTTCCTAGATTCTGTTTTCAAGTCACATCACTAGAATTACTAACATTAATAGTCCCTTACATTTGTACAGTATAATGGCTTTATACAGGACTTATTGGAAATGTGCCTTACACAAGGCTGGGCAGAAACTATTATTTCTTGTTTATAGAAGAGGAAACTAAAGACCACAGGTAAGTAACTAGCAAGCCCAGGCATTGCTCACAACTCTCCCTACCTCAATGTTATCTAGAGGATCTGCATTTTACACCTTATTTGTATAATGCAATCTAATATCTACTTAGAATCTCATTCATAATAGGTAACAGAAGTATTTAGGCAAGGCCCCAAAGTCATCCTGAAGCCTCTGTATCAGTTAATTTTCCTCAGATCTCTGGTTTGCCGTATGCCACCAACTCATAACTTCAATTTAAAGCTCAGGCCTGCCCACTTCTGACTTGAGGCAGGCAGGATCCAGGCTGCTAAGCACTATGGGTCTAGCCTTTACCCCATCTCTGTGGGTAACATACACCATGGACCACTTATCTCCCCTCGTTATTTCTGAAGTAGACCCTCTTTGAGGCTCCAGAGGCTACTACTACATTAGAGGGAGCAATCTGACAGCCAACGGGTCTAGTCAAGTCTGAAGAAGAATTTGATTTGGGCTGCACAGGGCCTCAGAAATCAATAGCCTAACCCTTAACCAGAGAAAGAAAAGCAAATTAAACCCAAAATATAAGTAGAAGTTAGGGGCTGGGTCTCAGTGGTACAGCATTCGCCTAGCACACATGAGGCACTGTTCAATCCTTGGTACCATATACAAATAAAGGTATTATGTTCACCTACAACTAAAAAATATTTAAAAAAAAAAAGTTAGAAAATAACAAAGAGGAAATAGATGGAATAGAACAATGAAACCAAAAATTGGTTCTTTGAAAATATCAACAAAACTAACAAACCTGTACTAAGCTAATTAAGAAAGAAAACACAAATTACCAAAACCAGAAATGAAATTACCACTGATCTTACAGAAGTTAAATAAATTATAAGGAAATACTATGAATAATTTTAAACCAACAAATTAAACAACTTAGATGAAGTGGACAAATTCCTAGAAAGATAAAAATTATCCAAAGTGACTAAAAATGAAACAGGAAATCTAAGTCGATCTATTATAAGGGAGGAAAAAACTTAATTAGTAATTTTAAAATACCCCCTCCCCCCAAAAAAAAGCCCAGGCCCACATGGCTGCATGGTGAATTCTATCAAATATTTCAAGAAGAAATAATAACAAGCCATTACAAACTCAGGAGGAAACACTGTAATTCATTCTCTGAGGTCACTATTACCCTGATACTGAAACCAGACAAAGATACAACATACTATGGACTAAGCCTGACCTGGTGGTACATGCCTGCAATCCCAGCTAACTCAAGAAACTGAAGCAGAACCAACAAGTTCAAATCCATCCTGGGAAACTTAGTAAGAGTTTGTCTCAAAATAAATAAAAAGAGCTGGGGGTCAATCCCCAGTAATTGGGGAGAAGGGGGCGGAGAGGGAGGAGGGAAGATACTACAGATCAGTGTCCCTCAAAAATTTTAAAAGAATTTAATTCATTTTTAAAATTTAAAATCAATTATATGCTACAACTAAATTCTAGGAATGCAAAGTTGGTTTAATAACTAAAAATAAAATTTATATACCATGTTAGTAGAACAAAAACATAGAATGCAAAATCTAATACCTATCCATTATAAAACTCTTAAGCCTGGTATAAGGCGTGTTCATTCTCTCTCTCTCTCTCTCTCTCTCTCTCTCTCACACACACACACACACACACACACACACACAATCTTAATGATGAAAGACTCAATTCTTCCTTTACCCCCTGAACTAGAAACAAGGTAAAGTTGTCTCTTCTGACCACTTCTATTCAACACTGTATCAGATTGAGGACTAGGGGTACCAGTTGGTGCAATCAGGCAGACTTAGATGTATCATTATGTCACTAATAAGTAGATTTTTTTTAAAAAAAATGGATGTCTGATTATATCACTTCTCTACTCAAAATTCTCCAATGGCATCTTACTTCACTCAGGATAAAGCACTACATGATTTGCCCTGTCTACCCTTGTGACTTCTTTTCGATATTCCACTCTCCCCCTTGCTCACTTACTCTCTAGTCTCACTGGTTTCCTTTTACTCCTAAAATACAATAAGCATGCTCCTGTTTCAGGATCTCTGAACTTCCTGAACTCCAAACTGCCAGAATGCTATTTCCCAAGATACACATATAGATCACTACTACAGTTCCAGCATATTCCTGGGTAGATCTTTTCTCAGGGAGGCCTTCTTTGATAATCAAGCTGCTCACTATTTCCTTATCCTGCTTTATTTTTCTTCACGTTTATTCATTTATACACTTCTTTTTTTCTTCTTCTAAGAAGTTTTTTTCGGCAGTAACAGGGATTGAACTCAGGGGCACTTGACCACTGAACCACATCCCCAGCCCTCCCACCACACTTTTTTTTTTTTTTTTAAGTTTTGGTTGTTGTTTTAAATATTTTTTTCTAGTTGTAGATTTAATTCATTCATTTATTTTTATGTGGTACTGAGGATCAAACTCAGTGCCTCACACATGCTAAGCAAGCGCTCTACCACTGAGCTATAACCCCAGCCCCCCAGTCCTTTTTTATATTTTATTTAGACACAGGGTCTCACTGAGTTGCTTAGTGCCTGACTTTTGCTGAGACTCGCTTTGAACTCATAATCCTCCTGCCTCAGCCTCCCTAATCACTGGGATTACAGGCATGCGCCATCATGCCCAGCTTCATTTATATACTTTCTTCCACTAAAATATAAACTCCATGAATTAGAAATACAAGGGAACTTTCTTAGCCTGATAAAAGCCATCCACAAAAAAAACCCAATGATGAAAGACTGCATACTTCTCCCGCCCCCACAAGAGAAAACTTTTTTATTCACTGGTACTTCTCAAATACTTAAAATAGAACCTGGTTCATAGTAGAAGTTCATCAAATACTCAGTAAATGAATCATGAACAAGTATCTTCAAAAAGAAAAATTTATATTGGAAAATGACAAGAAAAGGTTTGGAAACTCCTGGCCCATGAGGTTGAGAAGGACAGGGTTTTTAGGTCATAAAAAAAGAGCCAATATAGGATAACATTAAAAACTTAGTTCTCTGGAGCTAAATTCTTTTGGGTTCTAAGCTTAGCTCTTCTGCCTACAGGTCCCTAAGTCTCAGTCATTTATAAAGCAAGAATATCACCACCTACCTCCTAAGTTGCTATGAAAATGAAATTCATGTACAGTATTCATTATATTAGTGATAATATAATAGATGCTATAATTAATTAATGCAACATTTTCTGAAAATTCTGGTTTTCAAAAAAGAATTTAAAACAATGGTAGAAATTATATAGCTCCACCCGTATCTTACTGATGCACATAGATGTTTGTAGGACTACTGCCCTCCAGTCTGCTGTTTTAACTTCTCTTTCTTATCATTTTCTTTCACCCTTCCCATTACTAACAGCTTTCAGGTATCACCTCCAGCAGCTATTAATATAGTACCTCCTCTCCCTTTTTTAATATGTTGCTTTTAATCATATTGGGGGTTAGAAACCAGAATGCTAAATTTATTATTAACAACACATAAAAACAAGAATTAGCACCGGCTTAAGGATGACAACCCTTTGCTTCCCTCTTGTTTTTTATTTAGGTTCTGGAAAAATGAGGCTGTTAGCTGAATCTATTGTAAGGATAACTCTACATTATACATTTATTTATATAGAAACTTTTTGTACTGGGAATTGAACCCAGGGGTGCTTTACCACTAAGAGACATCTCTAGTCCTTTTCTTTTTATTTTGAGACAGGGTCTCACTAAGTTGCTGAGGATCTCACTAAATGGCTGACCTCCAAGTTGCAATCCTCCTGCCTCAGCCTCCCAAATAGCTGGAATTATGTGCCACCACACTCACCTTGAAACCATTCATATTTTAAAATAGTAGTCAAACTGTTTCAGGAAAAATATGATCTACCCAGGCCATGGAAAGGCCAGAAACTGTAGAAGTTTAGACTACCAAGATAAAAAGAGGTGTCAACAAGAGCCTGGAAACTCATAGTATGAAGAAAAGGTTGGAGTTGGCTATGTGAAATCCAAGAGCACCAGGTGCGGATGAGACTCCTCCATGGCCCCTCAGGCAGAGAGAGGGAAAAACAAAATGTCCATCAGGGGAAGAGCAAGATGACAGGAAACTGGAATGACTATGGTTTTCAATAAGATATGCAACTACAGTATAAATGCCTTCTTCACTATAATTTGGGTAAGGAAGGGAAGGGGGCAAGAAATCTGATCAAAATAGGAATAGCTTTCTCCTGAGATGACACTAAGGAAATAAGGCAACTTCTCAGAAAAACCATTCCGTGAGAACAGACTTACACTAGGATAGACTCTTGAAAACTGCTTTAATATCTATGCCAGCAGTGGCCTTGCAGCCAGGGCATAAATGCATTTAAAGCCACATTCTGCAACCTGTAAACTGCAGCTGTGAATGCTGTCTGGCTTTGTCATCTGTGCTCTGGAATCCTTTTCCTTATGGAAAAACTGAGCTGCTGTGGGAAGGGTCAACAGGAGAAAGGAAGGAAGAGAAGGTATGGGAGATGTTCTACAACAGAAATTCCCAAAGGAAAACCTTCCCTTTTACTTTGGTGAGTAGTAGAGTGGCAAACAAGTCAGGGGCTGAGATCCTACAGATAGTTATAATGCTTTCTTCTCATTTTCTTCTTTCTTGTTTCTTTCATGATGCTTTATGGTTCACAATGTGGCATTTCTCATTAGCTTCTCTACAACATCCCCGCATGGTTGTCAAACACACAAAGGTTGGGGGGCAGGCAGGCATTCCAATTTTACAAATAGGGAAATAAAAGTTGTCGAAGGGCACACACTGAAATAGATTAAAAACCCAGGTTTTCCAACTTCAACCCAACTCTACAAGTCCCCAGTTTGTGTCAGTCAAATGTTTATGGGATCCATGTGTTGGACATTTTCTTCTCCTTCCAGTCCTATTTAGCTGGGTTTCTGCCTACATAAAGGTTTTTCCTATCTCAGTCTTTGAACACCTTCCCTCTAAAAACTGTTGCTCAGAAGGGATCACTAATTCCTGACTGCCCTTCTGAACCTCTCAAATATAGAATCCTTAAAGAGGTCTATCTTCGTGAATTTTCTAAGAAAAACCAGGATACTAGAAAGATTAGCAGTGCAGGAAAAGCCATCAAATCAGGAAAAACAAGGGTATTATTTACATTTAGACTGAACTAGGTACTACAATCAGCTTATGGGGTGTCAGGCATAAAGCCTGAAAAATTTTTCAGCTTCCTAAGCCTCAATTTCCTTATCTTTAAAATGGAATTGTCTAAATAGATTAAAGGAAATCTAACAAAATAAGTTCTTAGTATGTTGATTTCCTTCCCTTCACTATCTGTGGTCCTCCTTCTTCTTTCCTGACTTCCCATTCATATAGCCTTACTATATAACTCAATCACCACCACTACTATCACACTTTTCAGGACTAAAAGAATTATAGGATTTCCTAAGGCTAACCTAGGGCCTAGGTAGGTCATGGCAGAGACTGAAGTCAAGAAAGCCTCAGAGTTGTGGAGGTCATATTGAAAGAGCTTATGGGAATACAGGCAAAACTGCCAGGTCCCAGGATACCCCCCAGCAGAAAGCAGCTGGCAGAGGCAAGAAAGAAGTAAGCCTGCTTTGCCTTACTAATAGTAAATAAAAATGATACCAGACATTCTAATCGCAGCTCCAAGAAAGTTATCTCAACACTACTCCCAGACCAGGAGGCTACCTATCCCAATATCCAATCTTTTAGTCATGGCGTAGGAAAGTAATCACCTGTAAGTTATCTGTACTAAGGGTAAAAATAATCCCCAAACTTGTTAGCCTGTATCTTAGCCCTAGCTTGCCCAGAGTCTGACCAAGAACTCTCACTCACCAGTATTGAGGCTGGACTTAGCCAGTTATTTCCTCCTTTGGGTTACAGGGTTAGCAGCAACTGCCTCTGGGAACAGTCCTCACCTATAACAGAGAGAGAAGTCCATTAGGGGTCCTGTTCAGAATAGACATTAACTTAGGATAGTATGGGCATTCAAAGTTCCTACCCTCATACATTTTGCACTTTTTTTTTTCCAGACAGTGCTAAGTGCTATTTAAAAAAAAAAATCAAAGCAGGGTAAGGAAGGAAAGAAATAACAAGGAGAAAGAGTAGAATTCTATTTCACATAAAATAGTCAGGGGCTGGGCATGGTGGCACACGCCTGTAATCCCAGCGGTTTGGGAGGCTGAGATAGGAGGATCGTGAGTTCAAAGTCAGCCTCAGCAAAAATGAGGTGCTAAGTAACTCAGTAAGAATGTTTCTAAATAAAATACAAAGTGGGGCTGGGAATGCGGCTCAGTTGTTGAGTGTCACCAAGTTCAATCCCCGGTACCACAAAAAAAAAAAAAAGAAGGTGGCAGAAAACATGTTCTCTAGGCTCTAGGTGATATGGCTCAGAGCTCCCTATCCATTTACAAGCTAGCCTGATATCCTCTCCATTTACCTGCAATCCAGTATAAAGACTAAAGAGTCCTTTAACTTGTGTTTTTACGGAATACAAGTTAAAGGACTCTTTAGTCTTTGAGCCAGGTGGTTCCAAAGACTTCTCTAGTCTATAATCTGTAGCTTCTGTGAGGACCAAACCACAATGAAAAGAGCCATTTAGAATAGCCACTATCATTTACCTCACACTTGGAAATAGATTAGGTTCTAAGCTAAGCACCTTATATGCACTATCTTGTTTCAGAGAAGGAGTGAGAATTATTTCAAGATATAAACAGAGATCTGGTAAGGGGGGACTCCACATCTGGAACAAAACGGCAAAAACAAAGACCTGAAAGATATCTATAGGCCCAGGTCAAAGGAGGGCAGGTGAGCGCACGGACTGAACTAGCAGCAGCACCTCCAACTCCACATGTCAACAAGGTGAACTTGTCTTCTATTTCCCAGCCTCCAAGGTTTAGCAAGTGGTATAATCATTTCCTCATTTTTTTTTTTTTATTTTTTAGTTGTAAATGGATCTTTTATTTTATTTATTTATATGTGGTGCTGAAGATCAAACCCAGGGCCTCACACATGCCAGGCAAGTGTTCTATCACTGAGCCACAACTCCTTCTCTACATTCTTAGGACTCCAAATGTTCTTACTGTCAATCCCACCTTTCCCTTTTCCACAACTGCCAAGTCCTTGTGTTTTATTTTGGTTTTCCCTCTAAGGGCTGTATATTCACATGTTTTTTCCTTTATTCCCTACTGTGTTAACTTCTTTTTCTTCTTGCCTATCTACCTACCTACATACCTACCTATCAAGTGCTCAGTGGGTATCAAACCCAAGGCCTCATGCATGCCAGGCAAGCACTCTACCACTAAGCCACATCCCCATCAGCCTTCAACTTCCTCTTGATTAAGGATCGAATCAGCAGGGCTGGTGGTATAACTGAGAGGTAAGGCACTTCCCTTGTATGTGGCACACGTGAGGCCCTGCGGTCAATCCCTACCACCAAAAAAAAAAAAAAAAAAAAGGATCACATTATCTCCTCCACTATTGGAATATTTCTTAAAAACTACTAGCATTACAAGGACAGACTATCATAGTAATCTCCCATCCTACTCCAACCTACTGCATCCACACTGTGAAATGGTCCTAATGCCACTCCCCTGCTCAAAAAAAAAAAAAAAAAAAAATCAAGGTTCCCTATCACCTCAACCTTGCTCCCTTGCTCTCTAGGAATGCCATGATCTGGTCATCATCTGCCTTAACCTCTAGTGAGCATACCCCCCAGCTCCCATACTTTTGTCCATGCTGTTGTTCATTTGTACATATTCAAATCCTTCTTAATTTCCAAAGTCTGCAAAGCTATAAAGTTATTCTGAATATTTTCTCACCACTCTATGGCCTTACTATATATACATGGTTCTGAGTTAGGGCTTATGGAGAATGCAAGGATGATTGTGAATAGTCCTCATCCTCAGGCATCTTGCAGTTCCAGTGTATCAAACCCCCACAAATGACTGCTAAGAATATTAGGCAGGATCTAAAATTGAAAGAACTTCATATATTTGAAAGTGGATAAAGAAATCAGTCTGACCAGGTCTCTCAAGTTTCACAGAAGTGAAGATTTAAACAAGGTCTTAGAACAGGGAAAGACACTACTATGTCCAGGCACTGGGCTAGAAGTTAAACTATTAATCCTCATAATATCTTATAACACGCCCGTTTTACAGCCAAAGTAACTGAAGATAGGTGAGGTTAAATAAGTGTGTCATTCGCAATCAAACAGCCAGAAAGTTGCAGAGCTAGGATGTGAACTGAGGCTTTGCCAAAGCCTATGTGTTTTCTCTTACTTTATATAGGTCCACCTTACTTCATTACAGAGCAACATGAAAGTAGGACCAAATAAAACTCTAAAGTTCCTTCTACCTTAAAATTCAAATTATTTGTCTTAGGGAAGGGGGTGCCTTTCACTATGTATTCTCTGCAAGACTTTTCTTATGGCAGGATTAGGGTCTTATTAAATGTAACAGCTCAAGCACCTGACATAGCCTAGCAGAGAGAAGATATTAAGTATTTGAGAACATATGTTTGGACAAACCCTGCCCCATCAACTTTTGTTCTGAAGACTAAAAGAAAGGTCCAAAAACTCAACTTCCATGTTCTGTCAGCCTCAGAATCTACACCAATCTCAATTACCTAACAGTCTATTGATTGGAGTATCCTTTTCTTATTTTCAAGAGTAAGGGGGAAAGTGAGGAGAGAAAAAGATAAGGGAAGTTGGGCAGGAGTAGGAAAAAAGAGAGGAAGAAAAAAGTGGTGAAAGGAAACAAGGTAAGGAAAGAGACAAAATGAAAGAAAATGTTGGGCAGGATTGAAATGTCTGAGGCCTCAAGATTAAAAAAGGTTTCCTTTACTTTCTGGTTCCAAAATCAAGGTTTTGTTCTGTTTTTAGATTGTTTTTAGAGTAGTAGTAGAAAATTCCTTTTTATAAATTTTAAATGAAGGGAACTTGCCTATCTAAATCCCAGATCAAATCTGTCAGCAAGAGGTAAAGTGAAACACTTAAGCTTCCCAGGATTCCCATCCCCAATCTTCACTAACTGTCCCAGCCAACCACAATCTGGTTTAGGCTGAAGATAGAAGTCAAAAGACCAGAAAGTTCTTCCTCTATAGTACACTGCTTCCTTCTTTACCAAGTTTATCTCAAACTAGTAAGACCTGGGAGTCTATCTTTTCTTAAGGATACGCAGACACTGACGTGATCTGGAGGCTTCCCCATGTGATAAATACTTTCTTTGGGAAAGAAAGGTGTTTCTTTCTGATTAGTTCTTCAAAAGTATACAAGTTAACTGGCAAAGTCCCTTCAGCACTGTCTAGGTCCTGGGCCTAGACCTAAATCTCTTTTTTTTTTTTTGGGGGGGGGGCATTTACAGGGAATTGAACTCAGGGGCACTCCACCACTAAGCCACATCCTCAGCCCTATTTTGTATTTTATTTAGAGAAAGGGTCTCACTAAGTTGCTTAGCTCCTCATTGTTGCTGAGGCTGGTTTTGAACTCGCAATCCTCCTGCCTCAATCTTCCAAGCCACTGAGCCCAGCCAGTTCAATTCTTTTTAGGCCTGATCTTCACCTTATATACAGGTACCTCTTCTGCCTAAATCAGTCAAGAGGATACTGGGCTGAGAATCAGAAACCCTACAATCTAGCTCCAATTCTTTTTCTAATTCACTGTGACTGAACAAATAATTTCCCCTTCTTGGACCCTAGTTATCAGATCTGTAAAATTAGGGTGATCATATTTGCTCTTCTGAAGGACCAAAGATGACTTACAAGAACAAGTTAACTGTTGACATCTATGGCAAGATATGAAGTGGTAATGAAGGAAGACAGGAATGACCTCTATAATAACCTTTTCAGTTAAAAGAATCTTCTGAGTGAAAAGAATCAGGAAACACTAGGGCAGACAGACTCACTGTCTATACCACCATCAAAATTAGGCACCCTCAAGACTAGAAAAAGTCCAAAAACTATATGCACACAATCCCAATAGGTACAAGCAGACAGAAAATTAAGAACCAGTAGAAGTCACAGATTATTCAGGGAAAAGTGACAGAAAGGTAAAAATAATCAACTTAGTGGTAAAGAGCCTATGCTCTAGATTAAGAGACATCTGGGTTTGAATACCAGCTCTGCTTCACTGGCTTTGTAACCTTAGGCAATACACTTATTTCCATGCCTCAGTTCCCTACATTTGATTTAAAAGGTTTCTGCTTCAGAAATGTGTTACCAAGAAAAAAAAATGATATACCATGGGAAAGCCCTATATCAGAGCCCAGCAATAAGTACTCAATGATAAATACTGTTATTCCATTCAAGTAACACAAAAGGATAAATACAAAGCAATAAAAAAGTTCTAAGGGAGAAAAATGTAATTTGCTACTACTACCTATGTATAATGCCTTGCGCCCAAAGCCTTAATTATTCTCATTTATTCCTAATGACCTTTTAATGCCACAAAAATTATCCCCATCTTACAGAAGAGGAAGCCAAGCCTCAGAGAAATAGAAATACCTTGTCTAAAAACTACATAGCTGGAAAGTAGAAATGACTGGCACCCAGATCTGCTCCAAAGTATCCTTTCCCTATATATCTTGCACTTTCTTATTCCCAAAGACCTCCTTGCATATCAAAATAGGTGCCAATGACAAAGAGTTAGATCAAATTCTCTCATTTTGTACTTGGTTTTGCATGCCTGGAACAAAGATGGGCAGGGACGAAATCCAAGTACACCAACAGATAAGGGCTTGATAAATCAGGTCCTCCTTAGGAGACCTCCTAAGGTCTCTCTTATTGAGAGTTTACAGAGGCTTTTACCACAACCTAAAGAAATGTTACAAGTAGGCCTATTCTGAACCAAAATACCTGATCAAAACACCTTATACACCAATATGGACAACTTTCCAAGCATGAGCAAATACTGTGTCCTAAGTATGCGCTCTATTCACATTTCTGGGAAGCACTCTACTATGGCCCAGATAAATGCCAACTTAGTCTAAAGACAAATGTTCTCCCATGGCCAGGTTATTATATTCAAGCATTCCATCTAAAAAAATAATAGGAACAGGTTCTACAAGAATACAAGGAAACAGGAATCTATAGTTGGAGGTTAGAGGAAGAAAGCCAGGAAGTGAACATAAAGAGAAAATTATGGGAAGACAGGAGGACTTAAGACTTCAAAGGGTAGGGAATCAAGCAAAAGGTCAGGGACAAGAAAAAGGGAGCACTTCAGGGGAGAGAAGAGGAAAGACTTTGACAGAAAAAAAAAATATCATCTACATTTATAAAACTTTGTTTAAAAAAGAAAAGAAAATGAAGATTAAAAAAACAAAAACAAAAAAAAAAACCCTTGCCGTTCTAGGGCCTGCAGAAAGACTGGATGAAAGAGGTGTTACTGGAGTGGCATCTACCTCAGGAAGGGGAAGGAAAGGGGAAGCTATGTTTTCTAGCCCTTGTGGTGGTAACCAAGGCAAGGGTGAACAATCGCTGGAAATCATCATAACCTAACAGCTCCAGGCTCCCACAGGCAGTGGCTCACCACAGACATTTCTGCTATAATCAGCTCTGCGGGCTCACAACTGCCCAGATGCAAGGAGTAAAAGAATGACACAGAGCAAACAGTCCTTGCTTGTCCCAACCAAGCTTGCCATTCAATTTGCTAGTACTATACCAAGTGTCCTAACCTCTTTAAGTCTCAAAACTGCCTCAACCCTTCTATGAGGCCTTCTTTTCCCCGAATTGACCAAACCCTCTGATCTTGCCATTCTACCAGACTCCTCCCACTCATAAGGACACCTGACCTTGACTTTTGTGTCTAGAGTAATATACCAACTGGCTGTGTTGTCGTGGGGGTTAAAAACATGACCTCACAACATAATAAAAATGCAGCCAGGTCACAAAATGGCTCAGTAAAACGCTACCCTACTCCCCAACAAAGACAGGTGTCAGGATGCCCAGCATATCATAAAAGGAGACCCAAAAGGGCAGCTGGTTTCCTAATGACAGGAGATGTTAAAACTCTTGAGCCCCAACTCATGTCCACGTACGAGAACATAATGCATGCCATAAATAGATGAAACTCAATCCAGACAGTCTCCAGGCTGCCTGGAGGAATGTCCAGAGAATACAACAGATGTGTTAAGACAAATCATTCTTGCCTCTGCAAATTCTGAGCACTAACAGCATTTCTCCTTCCTCAGCTAAAGCTATCTCCAGTTTTCCCCTCCTCCTTCTCTAGAAGAACCAACCCCGCAGGAATTATCAAGGGAGGCACAAGTAATTACTGTTTTCTTTTCTCCATGCTAATGAGACAGTTGGATGGTTCCCCATCCCCCTCTTGAGCTGGAAGGGAGAATCTAAAGCTTTATAATCAGTAACAACACACCAAAGCTGAAACCAGACAGTGCTCTGTGCAACTGAAACTGTGTTGGAAGATAGCATTCTGTCCCTGATGAGGCTAGAGCTGAAAAGTTCCTACAATTTATAGAAAGGGAGTTAGACTAGGGCAGGGAGATCTTTCAAGTCAGAGGGAAGTCAATGGCAAGGACCAAAACCAATCTCCTTACTCCCAACCAGGGTACTTCCCAAATCACCCTACAATATAGAATGACTTTGAAGTTATTCTCAATGTGCAGTCTGGCATTGTAAGTTTCAAGTTCACATAACAACTTCTGAACAGGTATTTAAAGCAATGACAAAACTCTGCAGATGCAGACTCAGCCCAAGAAACCAGGTCTAAGGTGGAAGGCCAGGGTGTAAGATATGATTCCAATCTTATCCCCAAAATTAAAATCACAAGTGTACTACTGTGCCCCCACCCAAAAAAATCTGATTTTTAGGTGAGATTCAGCTCAGTTACATAAAGACTACGTGCACAAGAATGAGGTCCGGATTTATCCTTAGGAACGAACTTCAGGTCTGGTGGATAAAGGTACTCTGGAGTACAGACCACTAGGACCTCAGTCCGCTATTCCCCTCAGTATATAGATAAAAAAAAAAAATTGAACCCAACACTCTCAGGGGATTCAGACAAGGGCCCAAGATGAAGCAGGGAGACTGAAAGACATTAAAATGAGAGCTACCCATGTCCTGCCTAATATGGTCAAAGAAAAAGGAAGATATGATCTCTAGAAAAACGAGCCAGCATTTGCACATGCTGTGCTGAGAAAAAAATGGTTTAAGTTTTTAAGTTGGAATAATTTATAAAATTTAACAAGTTTTGTTTTTTCAACCTGAAGACAGGCTCCTATAGTCTCTTGCCTTGCCGCTCAATGACTACCCCAACTCTAACATTTCAGTGGGATTCAGCAACTCAAATTGTTTTCAGACTAATTATAACTCCAGGTGGAAAAAATTTAAAACAGTCTTAGCCTTAAATCCCATCCCCTACCCATATATAAGCCAACCCTTCCTCCTTGCCATCTCCCAGACTGACTGGGGCTCTTGTGGTACTCTAGCATATGGTCAGTGCTGACCACCAGACTTCGCCTTCTAGAGGGAACAAAAAACAGGTGCTTCATTCTACAAATGGGCCCAGGTCCATGTGAGAGGCCCTATCCTTGGTCAGCTGCCTAAGATTTCTGACCCCTCCTAGGACTACTCCAAGGCCATGCTTCTCAACCAACAGTCATTCTCCAGAGATTGCCTGCCAGTCAGGACTTCCACCCTCCTGCAAGGATGGCAGCATGGTATGGTAGAAACAGCATGCAAAAACACCTGTAGTTGAGCCCTGACTTAGTCATCCAACCTGGGTAACATTAGTACTTGGATCACTCTGTTTACATGTCTGTCTCTTTTTATAACAGGCCAGCTTCGTTAGTTCTTCCTTACCCAGAAGCCAGAAATATTTAGTTGTTCCCTTGTATCCTCAATGAGCCAGGCACTAACAGTTACTGTTTACTTAATAATACTCTGAGGGGCTGAGGTTGTGACTCAGCGGTAGAGCAATAGAGTGCTCGTCTTGCACATGCAAGACCCTGGGTTCTATCCTCAGCACCACATAGAAATAAATAAGTGAAATAAAGGTATTGTGTCCAACTACAACTAAAAAATAAATATTAAAAAAAATAATAATACTTTGAAAGATCTCATGTGTGTAAAATGGTGATAAAATCACTCTAAGCTGGGTGAGATGGCGCATGCCTATAATCTCAGCAGCTCAGGAGGCTGACAGGAGGATAGCAAGTTCAAAGCCAGCCTCAGCAAAAATCAAGGCGCTAAGCAACTCAGTGAGATCATGTCTCTAAATACAAAATAAGCTTGGGGATGTGACTCGGTGGTCAAGTGCCCCCGAGTTCAATCCCAAGTACCCACCCCCCCAAAAAATCACAGGGTTATGAGGACAAAAGGGGGGCGGGATTGAAAGTTTGTAAACTGCCTAAATCAGTATCTGGCCCTTCTTCTAAGGATGTTGGATGCCCAGGGCCAAGTGTTTGCCTATATTGAACCAGACTGCCCATCCTGGAGATGTCATGCTTTGCTGAAACTAAGGTCAGCAGGACGTGGCTCCCAGGGTCTATTCCTTTCTAGTAATCAGATCGACTGCAAGTGCCTAGACCCCTGCCAATAAAAACAACTAGAGATAATCATGATTACTCTCTTCACAGTGAATAGCAGTAAATTTCAAGCAAATGTGTAGACATACAGTAATATCTTAGAATGAAAGTAGTGGGGAGCTTTGGGGGAAAATAAAAGGGAAAAGGCTATGCTCTAAAATTGAGGACTTAGTGAAAAAAATTCCAAAAAGCAGCCAAAGTCATCCTTACATGTTTACATGTCTGTCTAAAGGGCACAAAAAACAGGTGCTTCATTCTACAAATGGGCCAAATTCATGTGAGAGGCCCTACAAGGGCCAGAGTACAAAATGAATTAATTGAAATCACACAGTAAGCCAAAGGCAAAAATAACGTTGGAATTCACCATTGTGGTCTTACCACCTAGTGCTTTGTTCCATCCTACATGGCAAATGTACAATGCTATAGGAAAAAAGGGAGTGAGGTACAGGGACTCAGTGATGTGGTAGAAGAGGCATACAGTAGCTCTCCACTACAACAAACTTTTTTGTATAGGGCCAGATAGTAGTTTAGGCTTGGTGTGCTACAGTAGGCTCTGTAGTAAACTTTACCACTGCAGTGCCAAAGCAACCATGGACAAACAAATAAGTTCCTTGGGTCTATAGTTGTGTACCAGTAAAAATTACAAAAAGGTAGGGGCTACCTTCAGTTCATGACCCATAGTTTGCTGACATCTGTTCTAACTAATCTACTGTCTCCACTATATACAATGTACCACAACTCTGCACTCTCAATAGATCCCTCTTGCCTACAGGATAAAGTTTAAATTGTATCTCATCCTCTACCATATCCCTTCCCTGCCTATTATACTTAAACCACACTAAGCTATCACCTAGTAGTTCCTACCTTTGGCCATGCTGTTCCCTAACACCTGTAATGATCTTCTCCATCCTCTGCCAATATCCCCCATTCAAGAACAAGCCCAATGCTAAAACCTGTGGACTTTGACAAAGACCTGCACCACCCCAGGAGGTATCCTTCTTCACTCTTCCTGATCCCCCTCCTCCCCAGGTAAAACTTTCTCCCCCCACTTTTTTTTACTGGTGCATTATAGTTGTATGTAATGATGGGATTTGTAATTACATATTTGTACATGCATACAATATAACAATATGAGTTGGTCAATAACTCCCCAGCACTTCCTCCTTCCCTCCCTGCCTCTCACCACTAGGTCCCTTTTCTCTACTGATCTCTCCCTTTTTTTGTTTGTTTGTTTTTGATGATGCTGGAGATTGAACCCAGGGCATTGTGCATGCAAGGCAAACACTCTACCAACTGAGCTATATCCCCAGCCCCTCCCTTTGATTTTTTTGAAATCCACCCTCCTTTCTTTTTCCTCTCTAGCTTCCACATGAGAAAACCATACAACCTTCTGAGTTTGACTTATTTCACTTAACATGACAGTCTCTAGATCCATCCATTTTCCTACAAATGTCATAATTTCATTTTTATTCATGGCCAAATAAAATTCCACTGTGTACATACACATTGTCTTTATCCATTCATCTGTAGATGGACACCAAGATTGGTTCCCAGGTAAAACTTCATCTAACACATCCTCCATATGTTCTTGTTACAGCAAACTTTCACATGCCTGCCTGTCCTAATGTAAGCCCTTGAAAGTAGGTACTATGTCTGATACATTTACATACTATTTTCAGTACCTGATACACAGTAGGCACTCAAGCTTTCCATCCACTGAATAAAGTTTGTTCTGCCTTACATAATTTGTCCCTCACTTACCTGCCTCCCGACTCCCCACAATTCTAAAAGTTTCTCAGAAGCAGGGACTTTGTCTTATTCAACTGTATTCCTTGCAGTACCTAACACAGCAGCCAGTGTGTCTGCCAACTTAAAGAGGCGTCTAGCCTGAGAGTGTATTACTAGAACATAGTATCTTTGGTTCTAGGAGATTCACGAGATGATTCACGGTATCAACAGATCTTCAGTTCATGTCAACTGGCTTGACTCCACCTCCCACCCTATCAGGTTCCTCAAGGCTAGAATATGAGCTCTGTTCCATAAGGAAGAATCCAACCCATCAAGGCTAGTCAGAAAAGCAAGAAGGGCCAAGATCAGTTCTCTCTCAAGATGGTTCTTTCTAGTCTATACTGAGTTAAAGGAACTGGATATATATTAAGAGAATTTTCAAACCTCCTTGTCCCACTCTTAACACTAGCTGTAAACTAACCATAGATACAGAGTTAGCCCTAGACCAGCAGGACAGTCTTCTAACAAATGCATATCCTTGGTTCCCCAAGGGAGGGACTTTCACTGAAGGGAAAGCTGGAGCCTAATCTCAATAGAAAACTCAGAGGTATGTGCTAAGAATCGGAGTATCACCTCTGGTACAAAGAGAACTTTTTAGAGATTAGGGATCCTGGGTAAATCTGTAGCCCACAAATACAGCTATCCTAGCTTTGTGAATCTATGGGACCAAAGACTAAGAGGCTCATGGGGAAAACAAAAACAATCAAACAAAAGAATTTTTCTCCTAAGCCCAGAACAGAACAACATTCCATCTGGGTAAGCAAGCTTGTCACAAGCGTGGGGTATTTAGCATATCTGCCATTCCAAGATTGCGGCTGTCAAGTTTTAATTAGGGTAATTAGAGTTAAAAATGTAATTTCATTTCAGGAGTATTTTGAACAAATTCCATTAATTTTTTTTTTTTGGGGGGGGGTCGGGCAAAGAAGGGGCAGGCTGTGTGAAACAAACATCAGAGACACCAACCCATCTGCCCAGGCCAGAACAACTTTCAAAACAGTACCAAGAACCCATCACACTTCTGCAGCTTGGCCCAGAGGACAGAGGTCTGCTGTTCTTTCCTCTCCTCTTCCCCACAGAATTCTGTTTCAAATGACATCTGCTAATAAAACTACCTCCTCCTTCCTACCTGCTGCTTCTGCATTACTACCATCCAATGGCTACTACTACAGTCTAAAATCTGGCAAAGGGCAAGGACTCAGGCAGACATTTCAATTTGCTACATGTTAGTGATAGTTCTAAGGTTTCATGCTTTTGTTTGTGCTATTCCCTGGTCTGGGATATCTGTCCCTGCCTTAACTCTTACTTCTCCTTCAGTGCTCTAATCCCAGAGTCCCTTGTACACACTTCTATTAAGGCACACATAACATACTGTGGTTTGTATCCTTGTCTTAACTTTGATGTTAGATTGTGAGATCATCTAGGAATCCTTAGCACTAGCACAAGCCCTGACACATACAAGATGCTCAGCAAATATTTGTTCGTCAACTATAGGAGGAATTTGGTCTGACTACACTAGCCTCTGGGCATATTAAGTATTCAGATTCTCCAATACCTAAAAATACCATCATGAGTCCCTTCCCCCTCCTTGCACAGGGCCAGTTCAGAAAACTGATTCTGCGCTCCACATAGGAGAAAGCCCTCCCATTGATTCCAAATGATGATTGATCTCTCCCATTAGAGCCTGCTCATTCCTTAGGGACCTTGGAAAGGAGATGAGAAAGCAAAAGCAAAAGAGAATCTTTCCCTCCCTACTCCCAGCACCTCTCTCACCACTGCTTTTAAAGATTTCCTCCAGTCTTTGCAGGGCTCCAGGGAGAGGGCCTGACCTCCACTTCAGTCTAAAGGAAGGTAAGGGAGAGTCCTGGCACAAAACAATTCATCAGTTAGAACTAGTGTTGCAAATGTTATAATATAGTACCATAGAGAATATGCTATGTAACACTGGGCAGCCAAGTCATTTCACTTTGACTTCTCTCAGCTTCACTTTCCTTTTCCCACCTATTCCAAATAAACATACAAAGGGGCTTGACTCAGTATTTAATGCTTAGTAGGCATTAAATTAGTGACTGTTCCATGAGGAAGGGGCTTATACTATATACCTAACATCATATATGTATGAGTCTATAAAAAAGTAAGGAGAATATGTTAAAGGGAATTCAAGCTAACCATTTCCCCCACTTGTTCAGAGCAGCCCTGCCTGCTGTTCCCAGAAGAGGGCTATACCAGCAAAACTGTTGTGTTGACAAGTGTAACCAGACCCATTTCATGGTAATCAGGCTCTCCCCGGCTATGAGCATTCCTCAGGCCTCCTCCCAGGTTCCCCAGGCCTGGCTGTAGGCCCATATTGATCCATTTCTAATTAGGAGATATGTCAATGCTTCTGACAGAAGGTCAGGGCCCAGACTGCCTCTGCTGGCCTCTGTCCAAATGCCCTGAAATGCCCTGCCCTGTGAGGTAGATATCAGACTCCCCAGTGATGTAGAAAAACATCCCAGACTAAACTCTTCATAAAACAGCATGAAATTTTAGAACTAACTTTATGAGCATGGGCTTTGTTATATTACAGTAGAGAAAGCTGAGGTCCAGAAAAGACACTTGTCCAAGGTGCTAGAGAAAAATAATGCAGATCTTCTTCTAATTCTTTCCTCTAGATAAGTATTTCCCAACCTAGTTACACAACAGGACATAATGTGTTAAAAATATTTGTTTGTAGATTATATCCCAAAGACGCTGTTTGGAACACATTCAGTGACTCTGACTCTCTTTTGCTAAGTATGTGATCATCTTCCAACAGAAATATACTCTGAAATCAATGCATCTGGTTTGGACCTACGTTCAAATTCACCATAGGTCATAAGAATGCCATTTAGAAGCAACCCACTGTTGTCTGATCCAACCCTCCCTCTCCCTGACATTGTAGTGATGCAAGACCAAAGGATTTGTCATAAATGGTTCAGACTGCCTAACAGTTCACCAACTTGACTATGTACCTAACATCATATATGTATGAGTCTATAAAAAAGTAAGGAAAATATATTAAAGGGAATTCAAGCAAAACTATTTTGAAACTTATCTGTTATACATGTCTGTTACAAAGACAGATGAACTTAAGGTAGAGGGTAGTGTAGCATCTGGATGGAAGCAGTATCTGGGAGATGCTATTGTATAAAGCAAGTGGTATCTAGGGCATGGGCAGGGGTGTCAGTGCATGTGTAGGCGTGTACAGAGGGAAGGATTTGTATTATATATGTAAGGGGATGTGAACAGTGTGGTGTCTGAGATAGGCTTGCAGGCTTTTATAGACAGACAATTCCAGGTATCTGGGTAGAAGACAGTGATTGGGGTATAAGGAGGTAAATATGTGCATATATGGAAGGGGAATATAGATGACTTGAAAATGTAAAAGAGATAGTATGCATGTATATGGAAGAGAAGACACGTATTCATCAGTGCCTCAAGAGTATGAGTGTGGGAGTGTGAGAGTCTCTCTCTCTCTCTCAGGAATATAAGCCTGAAAGAGATATATGTATATGTATATGTATGGCCTATATGTGTGAGAAAAGAGCAAACAGAGAATCTAGGAGCATTTCTGACTCATCCAGTCCTTGCTTTGCCTGAAGGCTTGTACCACTCAAGGGCAGGCCTGTCTGCAGAAATTTCTCATTAAAACTGACATTTTGACAACTACTAAAAAATAAAATAACGACATCCTCAGCATCATGGGAAGTTAAAAAAAAGTCAAAGCCAATAAAACATGAGAGATACATGAGAGATAATTGCCACAATTACTTCTCAGTTTCACAAGGTGAGGTGTCATTTGTAGTAAAATATTGTATGGTTGATTCACATCCCTACCCATAGGCCTGGATTTCCTAGGAAGAGGATAAGAAAAAAGAAAGAAGGTAAACAATAAAGTATTTAAAAAAAAAAAAAGAATTGGGAAGATGAAAGAGTTAGGAAAAAAAACAAAAATAAAGAGCAAGAAATAGAGTTATAAAAAGTAGGGAAAAGAAAAGGAAGAAAAAAGATAGAAATGACAAGAGTAAAGAGAGGATTTCCCTTATGCTAGTGTAGGGATATTTAGCACACACTCTAGCAGGAATTGTGGATGAGAGGATGCATAGATTAGTAAGTGCGGCCTGACCTCTCTACTTCCTCACTGGTTTTATTTCAACCATGCCTTCCCTCTGGAATTACTTCCCACCTCTCTGCCAGCTGAACTTCAGAAACTTCAAAGACATACAAAATACTATGAGCCTTCAGAAGCTTCCAAAACTTCTCCCAGTTAAAAGTTATCTCGCCAGGCTTGGTGGTGTACACCTGTAATCCCAGCAGCTTGGGAGGCTGAGACAGGAGGACTGCAAGTTGAAAACCAGCCTCAGCAAAAGCGAGGTGCTAAGCAACTCAGTGAAACCCTGTCTCTAAATAAAATACAAAATCGGGATGGGGATGTGGCTCAGTGGTCGAGTGCCCCCGAGTTCAATCACCAGTAACCCCCCACCCCACCCCACCCCCGAAAAGTTATCTCTTGCCATGTACGAAAGCAGTTACTTGGGAGGATAAGGCAACAGGATCCCAAGTGTGAAGCTGGCCAAGATCCTGTCTCAAAATAGAATATTTTTTAAAGGGCTGGGAAATAGCTCAATGGTAAAGTTCAATCACCAGTACCACAAAAACAAAACAAAACAAACAAAAGTTATCTCTCAAGAACTCCAGTCACTCTAAAAGCACTTTGTTGTATTTTATCTATAGCACTTAACATTCAGCTTTATGCCATGGGTTATCAGTACACATATATTTCTATCATTCATTCTACAAGTACTATTGTGCCAGGCCTACTATAAAGACATAAAGGAAACAGATATAACCAACACACAGACCCTTGCCCTATAAGATCTCAATCTCATTAACGAAAAGAGCTCAAGGATGATACAGCACTAAAGAGCAACTATAGAAGATCAAGCAAAGTACACAAAGGATTAAAATTAAATCTGTTTGTGCAGTGATCAGGGAAAGCTTCAGAGAAGATGCCTGGAGTTAGGATAAAAAGATGAACATAACTTTGTCAAGTGAAGGGGGCATTGAGATGAGAGGGCTTAGAGGAAAAAGTCAAAACAAAGTCATGACAGAGGCTGTCACATCCAAGGAATTTTCTCCGAGAGCAGAAATACAGGGAAACTATGGCTGGTAAGCACCACACCATTGACACAGGCAGCAAAGAGAGGTGGTACCAGACTCTATGAGCCTTGCAGTCAAGGCCAGAGTTTAGATGTTATCCTTTTCAACCTGGAAAAGCAGGTAGAAAAGAAGACAGTTTCAAGAAGTCTCAATCTCCCCTATTTAATTACCCTACTTTACACAGAACCCTCAAAAACACAGAAAATAACTCTAATCCCACACTCTGCCTATTGCAGTGGCATTAGAAGAAATTTCTCAGCAAGAAAGGCAACAGTGAGAGAGTAGGAGAGGGAAAAGGATGAAGAAGGAAAGGCAGTAGGGCTCAAAAAGTAAAGATGAAGAAAAGAAACAGAAGAGGCAAGAAAGGAGACAGATTGTTGTCAGCACTGGGGCTCCTTGTTGCTGAGCTGTTTTCTACACCTTTCTAAGTAAAACAACAAAAACAACAAAAGGGGAAAAAAAGTCAATAGTGACAGAAAACAAACCCTTTGCACCAAGGAAAGGCTGAGCAAGTTACCAACTACCACCTTAACCCTCCTCCCCAAGGTAACAAGACCATATAAGTAGTGTCAGCCCAGCTTTACCACTTATCCCCAAAGTGTGCCAGAAAGTCTTCTACCCTATGCCTTAAGGAATGTGTGAGAGGGCTGGGGATGTGGCTCAAGGGGTAGCGCGCTCGCCTGGCATGCGTGCGGCCCGGGTTCAATCCTCAGCACCACATACAAACAAAGATGTTGTGTCCGCCGAAAACTAAAAAAATAAATAAAATATTTAAAAAATTCTCTCTCTCTCAAAAAAAAAAAAAAAAAAAAAAAAAAGAATGTGTGAGAAAGGAGGCTGGGGTTGTGGCTCAGCAGTAGAGAACTCACCTAGCACATGCAAAGCCCTGGGTTCGATCCTTAGCACCACATAAAAAATAATAAATAAAATAAAGATATTGTGTCCAACTACAACTAAAAAAATTTTTTTTTAAAAAGAATGTGGGGGGCTGGGGATATGGCTCAAGCGGTAGCGTGCTCACCTGGCATGCGTGCGGCCCGGGTTCGATCCTCAGCACCACATACAAACAAAGATGTTGTGTCTGCCGAAAACTAAAAAATAAATATTAAAATTCTCTCTCTCTCTCTCTCTCTCTCTCTCTCTCTCTCCCCCCTCTCCCTCTCTCTCTCTCTTAAAAAATAAATAAATAAATAAAAATAAAAAAGAATGTGGGAGACAGGAGCATCAGAGATCTGGAGTTTGAAATGGGTCCTGTTCAACCTGCTCAGGTCTTTTAGTGCTGCTTAAGGTCCCAGAAGAAAACTCCAGTTCACTCTCTAGACCATAGTTTCGTGTACAAAATAAGGTAGAAATAAATAAGGCCTGAGACAGCATGTGAGACTACAGAAGTTGCTTCCCAGAGGGGAATGTTTAATATGGGAATCTGTCCTACCCTACCAAGTATCTTAGCTTCATTCTTTCTACTCTGAGCGAAGGCCTATTTGAAGTCAAGAAGGAGCCAGACTCAGAACAGCAGCCATTCCTGCCACTACCACCCCCAACGAAAGTCTAGTTCCTGCCCAGACCTGTATTTATTTCATAGGCAAAAAACAGATATTCAGACCCAAGGATGGGTCTTATCTGATCTACACTGATTTGCTTAAAGACTTTAAAGTTCATTGCCAATAAATATTCAAAATCAAATCTTGCTTTTTAAAAAGTTAGATTCCCAGTGCTGGGTACAGTGACACATGCCTGTAACCCCAGCAACTTGAGAAGCTGAGGCAGGAGGATCACAAAGTCAAAGCCAGGCTCAGCAACTCAGTAAGGCCCTGTCTCAAAATAAAAAATAATGAGGGCTAGGGATGTGGCCCAGTGGTTAAGCATCCCTGAATTCAACCCCTGATACCAAAAAATAAATAAAGATATAAATAATTAGATGTCCAGATGCTCTTAAAAAAAGTTGAGATATGGTACCACTCAACCCTCTAGGGTAGAAGTCAAGGGCCTGCTACAATCCTAATTTGATGCCTTCTCATTTTACCTCAAAAATCCATGCTAATTTATCATCCATTTCATAATATAATTAGTGTTAAGAGCAAACTTTATCAGTTATAATATTTAAACTAATCTAACTCCAAAAATAATGAATACACTAACACTTCAAGAAAATATGTTTATCCTGTGATTTCACATGTCGTCCAATATGGAGCCATATTTCCACCTTGAGAAAATACAACACAAGTTTACTCATTCACCTCAAAATTACTTAAATCCTATAAGCAGGTACTGAGAAGACATTGTTAACAAGACAGACATGGTTCCTACCTTCATGGAACTCACAGTTCAGCAAAACATAATGGAAGCCAGGTGTGGTGGTACACACCTGTAATCCCAGCAGCTTGGGAGGCTGAGGCAGGAGGATCACTAGTTCAATGCCAGCCTCAGCAATGGCAAGAACTAAACAACTCAGTGAGATCCTATCTCTAAATAAAATACAAAATAGGGCTGGGGATATGACTCAGTAGTTGAGTACCCCTGAGTTTAATCCCTGGTACCAAAAAAAAAAAAAAAGGAAAGTCATACAAAATAGGAGGCACAGAAAGAAACTAAACAGGATATAGAATTTATTTCACAACAACCTAGGCAAATTGCTTAACCCCTTTGAACCTGTTTCTTCCAGTTTAAAAAAAAAAAAAAAAAGAAGTCAGCCGCGCAACCAACACGCTAGCTTCATACTAGAGGTCCTAAGCATAGAAGTTAACTAGTGAGATCAAAATAAACACACTAAACTCAATTTACCTTTTTCTTGACCAGGTCTGAGACAGCCCTCCCTGGTTCCTGCCTCGAGCCACCCAGTACGGTAGCGAGGTTTACACAAGAGACTAGCAGGAGAGAGGAAGGGCACGCCAGAGAGTGGCCTTTTATTGGGGAACAAGAAATTCAGAGGAAAATTCCATCCAATGAAGGTTGAGGGGGACAGCATTCCAAGGTCAGGGTCAGTGATTGGTCTCAGGGTCAATGGTCAGTCACACCCCCACACAGATGGGCTTTCGCACCTAAAAAGGGTGGGGATAGGTTCTGACACAGCTTGGCTGGAACGCCTCACACCCACTCAGGGAAGTGCCCAATCACTTGAGAGATAACGCCTCACACCCACTCAGGGAAGTGCCCAATCACTTGAGAGAACGGCTTCCCACAAAGAAGAAGTTTAGTTAGGCAGCTGCTGCTGAAAAGTTCTTCAAGTTCAAAACTCTAGTAGAGTCACAAGAACCTTCTGAGGTTCTAAGACTTATTATCTAGCTTCCTCTCTTTATTTGGGAAATCATGATCAGTTGTCATGGAAATTACCATGGTGCTCCACATACTGGATGTCAATGTTATAGTAATTGTAAGAAGTCAAAGGGAAGAGGCAGTAAGAAAAGTCACTTACTCAAAAGTTACCTACTTTCAATACATAGTAGATACTGCTCACTGCAGCTAGAGGGAAAATAAGACCAGGAACTAACTCCTAAGTAGAACAACAGCTTTGATTTTAATTAGATGTTGTGATTTCTTCCACCTTAAATCAATTCCCATCCCTACATCTAGTTTTCAAGTATCAGGGATGGGGGGGGGGGCGCAGACACACGACACGACACTTAGCAAGATACACTGGCACACACTTATAATCCCAGTTATTTGGGACACTGAGCCAGGATTCACCTGAGCAATACAGCAAAACCCAGTCTTTGAGGAAAGGGAGGTAGGGTAACAACTTGACAAAGATAAGGTCCATTAAGTCTTGGCTAGTTTGCTGTCCATGTTGAGTCCTAAAACAAACCCAGACACAGACCAAATAGCCAAGAGTGGCACCAAAACGCATTCACTTAGTTCCAGGGGATTTATCAGCACTGTAACTAGAGAGTTCCATCTAGAGCTGGGTTGGTCTGGAGGCTAAGCAAGTAGGAAAGCAAAGTGATCAAGTATGTCAAGAAAAAAGTGCTCATCTGGTGATAAACAGCAACTGGCAATGGGTAGGGGTATGAAAGAGATAATAGAAATGGTGTGGCTTTGACTAAACTTGAGAACAAATATCTTCCTATCTAGAGGAGCCTGACAATAAGCAAGCAATAAATGGAAGAAATGAAGAACGTGAGGTTGTAAATTCAAAGCTTCTGCTAAGTTGAGCTGATGCTCCAAAGGGTTGCCCAAAGATTCCAGACATGTCTCTTTGCCTCAGAGTACCCCCCACCACCATTACCACCACTACAAAAAAAAAAAAAAAAAAAGCCAGGCTACAAGCTGATTTAAACATAGGTTAAGCCAGTGTACCAAGAGTCATAATATAAGGAGCCCCAGTAAAGGGCTTGAGAGTGAAGCTTTCTGAAAGGGAACAACTAGAGGTTGCCTATTCCCACTCCTGTGACTAGAAAAATTGCTCATGGTCAACATCAGGTTCTAGCCTCCATTACTTCTTTAAATATTCTCCTCCCTCTTTACATGAATATCAGTCACCTCATAGCACACATTCCAGGGCTACCTCCACTAAAGTAGTCCCAATCTTCCCAGGCTAGGGTCCAATTCAAAATAAAAATACTACAGGCCAAACAAAATATGTACATAGGCCTAACAAATCCCAAGGGGCTGCCAGTTCTAGTAGGTAAGACAATCTGAACAGATCTGGAATAAAAAGCATTAGGAATCCCCATGTGAGATAAAGTATGAGCAGCTTGGCTTCCCCAAAAAAGTTACCTTTAAAACTCTTCTCCCCTGAACTTTACAACTAAAAATTTCTTTTCATTGCAAAAAAGCAAAATTGCCTCCATTACAGTCAGATGCCAATGGGAGCAAATAGTAGTACCAATGCTAAATGTTTGCTCATCCTTAAAGCAGGATGGCATTCTATGCTTCACTCCATCATTATTCTCCTCTCCAGATTCCTTCATCATTCCATAAAAGCCATACCAACTTTGCCACACAGAAGAGAAAAAAGACTAGTTGCCCTTGAAATAGTAACTCAATACAAGGAGAAAATGTTTATTGCTGGGGGAAAAAATTTTGTTTTTTATTTACCAAGTCTCCCCAGTTAGATGTATGAGCAGGGAATACACATACACACACACACACACACACACACACACACACAGTTTTTAGAAAAGGCACCTAAAAGTATCAACAGACCTATCAGGGTTGAGGTGAGAATTAAGTAAGATTTGTCATGTATAAAGAATTTAGCACATAGTAATCTTCAGTAAATATTAGGTTAATTAGCATGAACACAAGGTACTAAGAATGGTATCTTGACAAAATGGGCACCCAACACAGGAAAGCTATTATTAATACAAAAGACAGGTTTAGAACCCAGGTCAGATTTTTAATCAAGTATTCAACTTGACAAGGGGCCTAGACACCCTCTGATGACTGTTTCCAGTGACAGCTCAAGCACCCTCAGTCTCTCTGAACAAACTCCCCAGGACCTGGCACAGGATCAGGAGCTGACTATTTAACATGAAAGTGCTGCTCCCTGGGAGCATCCAGGGCCATCTTATTTCCCCCACTAGGTAATTTAAGGTACATTTTCTAATATTTGCTGAGAGAACAAAGAGAAAGGCTCTAAGACATGATCAATGTTCATGCCAGCCTTCAAAGTGATTTGGTAAAACTACAGAAAATAAACACCCAGCTAGGTCCACCAGCAGGATAAAAGCTAAGAAAGAAATGGCAATTTTTCCCTGAGTAAATATACTAGTAATGGGTGAGCTGTGAGAGACTAAGCTCTTTAGGTTTTGGTGTTTCCCTCCCTTCTCCATGTTAATGAAAACAAATTCTTTCCACATACTTCAAGTATGACTGCTGGATTAATTTCTTCCCAAGATCATGTAATTATAAGCACTGATCATTTAAATACAAACTTGATTCACTGCAGTAAGATCTTCTGCAGTTGTTCTTGGACAGTATAAGAAGGCCTCACCCTCCCACAAAGTATGGGACACCTCTTTAGCCCCTGCTCATTAGCAGAAATATAGATGCTACTCTGTCTGGTCATCTATATATCTCTGCTCAAGTTGTGCCCATTACACAAAATGTCTTCTATCTCTGTAGCCCAAATTTCCTGTGACTTTGTGGAAAAGGGAGAGGAGACAAGGAAGAACATTAACTGAACAAAGATGGGGTGCTTCTGGGTAGTTTTGAGATAAAATACAGAAATGGAAAACTGGCATTTCATAATTTATAAGCTCAACCAGACAGAATATTAGAAATTAGGGTGGTCCTAGACAACATATAGTCACTATCCTTATGCTACAAAGCCTACCCCGCTCAAACAATCACTATCTTATTCTTTTTTTTTTTAAGTTGTAGATGGACACAATACCTTTATCTTATTTATTTTTATGTGGTGCTGAGGATTGAACCCATGCTGCACACATGCTAGGCAAGCACTCTACCACTGAGCTACAACTCCATCCCCACTCCCTTATTCTTTTTCTCAATTCCATAGACCAGATCTTATAACTATTCCTGATCACTAAAGCCCAAAGAGATCTCCCCACCTATGAGAAACCCTGCCACTGACCCATCACCTCTGACAAATGATTAATGGATTCTTCATATATAAAGTGCCTCATTATTTCCCATATGCTTTTAAAAACATTATCTTATTTATCCCTTACTACATTGTGAGGAAGGCAAGACATGAGGTATTAATTCCATTTTACAGATTAGAAAATGCAGGTTGAAAGAGAAAAAATTACTTCTCCAGTTTACTTGGCCTTCTTTTTTTTTTAAAGTTTTTTTTTTTTTTGGGGGGGGGTGTAGATGGACACAACACAATGCCTTTATTTTTATGTGGTGCTGAGGATCGAACCCAGGTCCCGCCCGTGCTAGGAGAGCGCTCTACCGCTGAGCCACAATCCGAGCCCCTACTTGGCCTTCTTAATGCCAGGATAGACCTTAGTCACCTAAACTAAGCCCTACAAACTGATTTATCAGCTATATCTCCATGGTGTTATTATCTTATCTCCCCAAAGACACTATAAGGTCCTTGAAGACTAGAGTGTGCCTAACTCACTTATTTATATCCCTGTCCCCCAGCCCCAAGTAAGGCACAGTGGGCTCTAAATAGTTTGATCAACTGATTTCAACATTAACCCCAACCTTCAGGAAATAACATAGGCATACTTCCTTTCTCTTCTTTTAGACCCCATAAGCAATGCTAAATTATTGGAAGAAATCATGAACACAACATAGCTTCTCAACAAATAACACTTCTCCTTTAAGGATACAAAGAAGGGAAAAGTCTTTCAAGATTAGGGCATCGTCAATGTTCCCTCTACTTCCATTTCTTAGGGCTTCATGCAGCCACCTGTTCAAAGAAGGATGGCATGGGCAGTAACAACAGGCTTTGAGAACCACAGTATAACCACCATTAGTAAGTTGCAAATTGGTCAAATGCCAAAAACCACACTGTGAATAATTCTACTTGCAAACAAAATAGGTATTTTGTATTAAAACTGTATAATAAAATTTAAAATAATTCAGTATAAAACTTAATTTTATTCATTCCCAAATAAGCAGCTAGATAATACCAAATCTTTCTGGAAACCAGTCACAGAACTAACATGAGAATAGGAAGGCAATAAGCAGATATGAACATTTAAACATGGAGGACAAGGTTGGTCCCTATCCTAACATTCTTGACTTTACATATTGGGAACTGGATACCTTAATAATAAAAGGTAAGCAGCTATTATATCAGGGAGAAGAAAAGGAAACAGGAACAATACCAAAAATAAGTCTTAGTACTAGAAGTCAGACAATCATACACATTGCCTTGCCTAGAGATAAATTCATCAATTATGCTATTTCCAGTCCAAACTCACAACCCAAATATCTGTGCCATAGCACATAGGATTTATCTGTTTCCCTCTCAATGCTCAAATAAATTTGAGGGCAGGATTCACGTCCTGATTGATTTTTATGTTCCCCATAGGGAGAACACATAGTAGGAACTCAAAATTACTGGAAAGAATGGTGAGTTTAGGGATGATAGATTGTTGGATTTCCAAGCGTCAGTAATCCTGGCACACTAGCTAAGTGACCTACTCAGCATGGTAACTCTACCCCAAACCCTAAGTGTAGTAAGGACTGATTTTAATTGGTGTGAAAATCAATTTAGGATAAATCTTTCAGGTTTAAAGAAAAGTTATTCTTATATTCAACTGATTCATGCACAGCCCTAATTATGACAGCACCACTGCTCTCATTATGATATTGACGGCATCATTCCTCAGTGCCAGCTTAAAGCTAACTACAACAATAAAGTCCAAAAGTCTCATAGTGGTCTTGTGGAAGCAGGGAACATTTGACTTTTCAGTACAGCATGATCATGTCTTACACAAAGAAAACCCAGACCTATAGAAATGATGAGTTACCAAAACGACCCTTTTAAATCTACTGCTGAGTCTGCTTTCACTAGCACAAAGAATTACTAAGGAAACTAAACAAACAGACCAAAAGAAACCATGTAAACAGCACCTTTAACAAGCTAACTAAAATCATTAATATAACAAATAAACAAGAGACAGCTAAATACCAGATAAATGCCTCTGGAATGAAGAAAACCTAGCCAACAACATTAAGCCTCTAAACTTGGCCTTCTAAAAGAGAATACTTATTTGGAATAAAGCAATGATTCTTAGCTTGAAAAATAAACAAAACTATTCAGATTCTACATATGGCATTTTAAGAGTCAGGTAATCTACTTCATATAAGGCAAAAGCTTTAAGGAGGGCTGGGGTTGTGGCTCAGTTGTAAAGCGCTCACCCAGCACGTTTGAGGCCCTCAGGACCACATAAAAATAAACAAAATAAAACTATTATGCCCCAACAAACAAACAAACAAATAAATGCTTTAAGGAAATCCAAGTTCCTGGTCTAGTGTTGTTCCAGGCCTACTACAGTTGAGAAGAATCTTATTGTGTGTTTGTTTGTTTGTTTTTCTCTCTCCTTCTTCATGTGATTTTAAACAGTTTGCTATATATTTAAATATGTTATAAGTCTTAAGACTCCAAAGTTTGTCCCATGGGACCACAGCTCCAAGTTTATAAAGGAACTCAACAGACAATTTGATAAATTTTTCTCACAGGCAATTTTTTAGCAATCTGCCCACTATAAAAAAGCAATATCTATCTGTTTATATACTGAAAGGTATTGTCCATGAACCTGGAATTTAACCCTCTGAGATACTCTCAATGTCCTAGTAAAAGTCCTTTCTCCTTCCAAAGATGAATTATTACTACTTCCAAA